>NW_022630995.1:122469185-122769814 GCF_010015895.1 Lontra canadensis | reverse complement strand
TTTTTTTTTTTTTTTTTTTTTTTTTTTTTTTTTTTTTTTTTTTTTTGAGTGAAGGAGGCTTGGATGGCTATGTATTTCCCCCTTAGGACCTCCTTTGCTGTATCCCATAGATTTTGGATCAAAGTGTCTTCATTCTCATTGGTTTCCATGAATTGATTAAATTCCTTTTTGATTTCCTAATTGACCCAAACATTCTTGAGCAGGATGGTCTTTAGCTTCCAAGTGTTAGAATTTCTTCCAAACTTTTTCTTGTGATTGAGTTCCAGTTTCAAAGCACTGTGGTCTGAGAATACGGAGGGAATAATCTCCAGTCTTTTGGTATTGGTTGAGACCTGATTTGTGACCTAGTATGTGGTCTATTCTGAAGAAAGTTCCATGTGCACTCAAGAAGAATGAATATTCTGTTGTTTTAGGCTGGAATGTTCTGTATAGATCTATGAGGTCCATCTGGTCCAGTGTGTCATTGAAAGCTCTTGTTTCTTATTGATTTTCTGCTTAGTTGATCTGTTTATTACAGAGTGGAATGTTAAGGTCTCCTACAATTAATGTATTATCAATATGTCTCTTTATTTTGGTTAAAAGTTGGCTTATGTAGTTGGCTGCTCCCATGTTGGGGGCATAGATATTTACAATTGTTAGATTTTCTTGTGGGATAGACACTTAAAGAATGATATAGTGTCCTTCTGTATCTCTGACTACAGTCTTTAGCTTAAAATCTAATTTGTCTGATATTAGAAAGCAGCAGTAGAAACCTGCTACCCCAGTTTTCTGTTGAGATCTGTTGGCATGAAAGATAGTTCTCCACCCCTTCACTTTCAGTCTGGATGTACATTAGTTCAGAATTAGTCTCTTGTAGACAGCATATGGATGGGCCCTGTCTTTTTATCCAATCTGTAACCCTGTGCCATTTTATGGGAGCATTTAGGCTGTTCACGTTGAGAGTGATTATTGACAGATAAGATTTTATTGTCATCATGTTGCCTGTGAAGTCCTTGTTTCTATGGATTATCTCTGTATATCACTGTTCTATATAACTCTTGGGGTCTTTCTCCTTTTATAGAACCCTCTTTAATATTTCTTGCAGGGCCACTTTAGTGGTCATGTATCATTCAGTGTCTGCCAGCCCTGGAAGATTCTTATCTCTCCATCTGCTCTGAATGACAGCCTTGCCAGATAAAGAATTCTTCGCTGCATGTTCTTCTCATTTAGTACCTGAATATGCCTTGCCAGCCCTTTCTGGCTTGCCAAGTCTCTGTGGACAGGTCTGACATTATTCTGATGTTTCTCCTCCTGTACATAAGGCATCTCTTTCCCCTAACTGCCCTTAAAATGGTTTTCTTGGTTCTAAGATTTGCAAGTTTTACTAGTGTATATCTGGGCATTTGTCCACTCTCACTGATCTTGGGGGGTGTCCTCCCTGACTCTAGGACACGATTGCTTGTTTCATTCCCCAGGTTGGGGAAATTCTCAGCTACAATTTGTTCAAATATATTTTCTAGTCCTCTCTCTCTCTCCACCACTTCAGAGATCCCAATAATTCTGACATTGGAGCATTTCATGGTGTCATTTATTTCTCTAATTCTGTCTTCATGGATTTTAAGCTGTTTGTTCCAGGCCTCCTTCTCCTCATCAGTCTGTCTTCAAGATTACTAATTCATTCATCTGCCTCAGTTACCCTAACTGTTAGAGTATCTAGATTAGATTGTATCTCATTGATACAAGTTTTTAAGTTTTGCCAAATCTGCTATCACTTCTGCCCTTAACAAATCTATGTTGCCATTAATAGTTTTCTCCAGCCTGACTATTGTCTTCATAACTGCTACTCTGAAGTCTATTTCTGACATCATACTTAGATCCATATCCATTAGATCTGCTGGAGGGGCCATTGTCTCTGTGTTTTTTCTTTGTTGAGAATTCCTCCTCCTTGTCATTCTGTTGAGTTGTGGTTGAGGGGATGTACAGTCGAAAATTTCAACCACTCTCCAGGCAAGGTGTATCCTGGGAAGTTTCAGAACAATAGGAAGTCACCACCAAAAAGAAAAGAAAAGAAAAAAAATCCAAAACCATATCTTTTGTCCCAAGAGTAAGATTTATAAAGTATAAAAACAAAACCAAACAAATGAACAACACACCAACAAAAGAAAAAACAATCCAAAATAAAAAGGGGCGGGGTGGCAGGAAGGTGGTTATTATCCCTCAGTATGGGTGAGGAAGGGTATTTCAGTTCTTCCTGGGTGTATCTTGTTATCTTTGTTTGAGAACTCAACTTTCCAGAGATACACAGAAATTAAAACTGGTATATATATATAAAGGTAGTATTGAGTGGGGAAAAAAGGACTACATTGAAGCTTATATCTATATCTATATATCTATCTATATCTATATTATAGCTACAGATATAAAGAAAAAGAAAAAAGTGTATGAAAATGTTCAAGTTAAAAAGTTACTATGAAATATGCTGCATTAAATATCTAGTTGAAATGATAAGTAGGTAAAAAAAAAGAACAAGAATCATGAAAAATAATTAAAAAAGAGAGAGAGAGAAAGAAAAGTTGTATCTAAGAAATATACAGGCTGTTAGACAATAGCTTAATATATTGTTTTCCCTGGTGTTAGGGTTTTATAGTTTTAGGGGAACCCTGTGGTTGTTGTCCTCTTCTTCCTTCAGCTTGTCTTCTGGGGGAGGAACCTGCTGCATTGCTGTTCCATCAGTCCTGCTTGGGCATAGTTGCCTTGTAGGCTATCAAGGGACTGGGCTCCATGGAAACTATTTTTGGGGGTTTTTGTTCTCTGAAGGTTCTTATTCTCTGGTGGCTTTTCGCACCTTTTTGGAGGGTCAGAGCAAAGTAAACTGTCTGCACCTAGACCTTTGCCTTAGAGAGAAACAGACTGCTCATCTCTGAATCCTCTAGAACACAGACGCCCCCTCTGCAAGCTCTGGTGAACACTGCAGGCTTCCACAGGTAGTGCGTGCCCCCAAGCGACCCTTTCAGTGGTCCCCCAAGGCCCTTCTTCTCTCTGTACCCCTGTGCCACCAAAACCATGAGCGATACAGTCTGGGCAAGCCTGGCCCCAGTGGCTATGGATCCTGGAACCGTGGGCTCCAGTCCAAGCCTGGTCCTCCCTGCTGCAGTGGCAGAGGTGGCAGCAGTGGCTGTGGTGGCAGTGGTAGACATCAGCCCCAGGGACCCAGACTCAAGTACTCGTGGGGTCCTCTCAGCCCCAAGGGGTGGTGGAGGCAGCCATAGAGGTGGCTGTGCTGGCAGCAGCACCTGCCAGCCCCAGGGACCACTGACTGAAGCTGCTAGCCACACGGACTGCCTACTCAACTCCATGCTGGGTCCTCTCAGGCACAGGTGGGTGGCAGCTGCGGCTAGTCCCAGGACCGTGTGCTTAGGTCTGTGCCTGCAGCACCCCAAGGGTTCCCCTCCCCCATCCCACAATTGTCCATTAAGCCCTTTTGTTTTATTTGAGTGTTATTATCAGTCCCTCCTCATCCTGCAGCCACTAGTCCCCAAGGTATCACTGGTCCCCAAGCACAGGGCACTTTTGCATTGGGGTATTACTTTCCAATAGCTCCCTTCTGGTGGCTCCCTTCCCCTCCTGTTTATCCTCCTCATATCTTTCTGCACAATCCCACCTCTGTCTTTTGTACCTCTCAAATGATGATCTGCTGCCCCATAGAGATCCAAACATATATAATCTTACATCTCAGGTGGGACTCATGGGAGTCCAGAGTGCTCTGGTGGATATCCAGCTCAAATCAGGGGACCAGTTGAAATAGGGTCCCCTACTCCTCTGCAATTTTGTCCGCCTCCTCCATCTGTTTTGTTTCTTAAATTCCACATGAATGAAATCATATGGTATTTGTCTTACTCTGACTTATTTTGCTCAGCATAATACTCTCTAGTTCCATCCATGTCAGTTCAGTTGACAAGATTTCATTCTTTCTTATGGCTGAGAAATATAAATATATATATCTAATATATATATATATATGTATATATATATATATATATATACATATATATATATATACACACACACACACACATACCACTTCTTCTTTGTCTATTCATCAGCCAATGGACATTTGGGCTCTTTCCATAATTTGACTATTGTTGATAATGCTTCTATAAACATTGGGGATCATGTATCCCTTCAAGCCAGTATTTTTATTTCCTTTGGGTAAATACCTACTAAGCAATTGCTGAGTCTTAGGACAGTTCTATTTTTAACTTTTTGAGGAACCTCTATAGTTTTCCAGAGTGGCTGCACCAGTTTGCATTCCCATCAACAGTGTAAGAGGGTTCCCCTTTATCTGTGACTTTGCCAACAATTGTGATTTCCTGTGTTGTTAATTTTAGCCATTCTGCTTGTGTGAGGTGATATGTCATTATAGTGTTGATTTTTATTTCTCTGATGATGATGAGTGATGTTGAGCTTATTTTCTTTTCATGTGTCTGTTAGCCATCTGGATGTCTTCTTTGAAAAACTGCCTATTCATATCTTCTGCCCATTTTTTAACTGGATTATTTGTTTTTTGGGTGTTGAGTTTGATAAGTTACTATAGATTTTGGATACTAGCCCTTTATTTGATATGTCATTTGCAAGGATCTTCTCCCATTCCAAATGCGGCCTTTTAGTTTTGTTGATTGTTTCCTTCACTGTGTGGAAACTTTTTATCTTAATGAGATCCCAATAGTTTACTTTGGCTTTTGTTTCTCTTGCCTCAAGAGACAAAGCAGGAAAGACTATCCAGTGGAAAAAGACAGTTTCTTCAAGGGGCGTGGGAAAATTGGAGAGCAACATGCAGAAGAATGAAACTGGACCACTTGCTTACAACATACACAGAATAAATTCAAAATAATGAAAGACCTAAATGTGAAACAGAAAATTATCAAAATCCTAGAGGAGAACATAGGCAACACCTCTTTGACCTCAGTCATAGCAACTTCTTAGTAGATAGTGTTGAGGAATTTTTAGAAAGGAAAAGCAATTCTCACTAAACCTCACCAGAGAGAAATGACAAACTATAGATTATAGTAAATACATAGGCTATTTTCCCTGAAGTTTCATTCAGTTAAACATTTCTTGGACACTTATGATTTTCTATACAATGTTTTAGGTTTCAATCATATTATGTAACTACTGAGCCTATTTATAGCCAATCACATAAAGCAATCATATAACTGCAATTTCCAAGTGCCACTGAAGGACAAGAGAACCAAATGCAAGGGAGCCCTGATGTTGCTATTGCTGACTTAGGAAGGAGAAAGAAGTTGATTCCATTTCTCTAAACCACTGCCAAAGGGGAAATAGCAAAATAAACTTGGCTTTAACTCTGGTTAGAAAGACATCCTGAATGTGGATAAATTAAACATTCGAATGATATTTTTAGTAAATATCCTTGCCATATACATATCCTTATTAAATTTAAAGATAATACAAAAGTGAAAAAATGTATGCTGGATGACAAAATAAGAACTCAAGAAGTTTTCTATAGAGTGAGAGATTGAAAAGAGTTGCCCCAAACCATACAACGATATTTAACACATTAAAATATCACATCCCACATTTTGATTCAAAGTTTCTTTTGAAACATATGGTACCTAAAAAAAATCACAGCATCTGGTAGTCCACAACATGAACCAATGGTAGAACCCATCTTCTGGAAAGACATCAACATAAGCTCAGACTGTTAGCAGTTTTCATACCTTAGAAAGGAATCATTCTTTTACATAGGTTAAACCACATCTAGGTTGTTATTCTGCTTATTAGACACAACTCTTGAAGGACAAAATCAAATTACATTATCCAGAAAAGAACAACCAGGATGATAATGGGTTTTTGAAACTACAGAAAATAGCAGTAAAGGGAAAAGGTAAATGGGGAGAGGGAGTATGCTAAATATTTCCAAAATGGAAGTTTTGTCATGTGAAAGAAGTATTAGATTTACTCTCTGAAATTCTGCAGCATAGAACTAGAATCAATGTATATAAAGTAGAATAGCACATTTTGATTAAGTATGAAGAATAAAATTGTGATAATTAAAGCTAAGAATGAAAACATGCATCAGATGTTGGTGTATTCCATCTATGTCATTAGAAGTATTCCAAACGTATTTTCCCTTAACATTGTCAATTCATATACCAAGAATTATGTTATTATTTCTATGGCATTCTAGGATTCTAACTTATTCTTGCGGGGTGACACAGTTTCATTTAGACAGCAGAACTCTCTAAGTGAGACATAATGTTCTTAAATTGCTTTGTCTAAAAGAAAAGAATCTAAAACATACTCAAATATAAACTTCGAAACTGATATTCATAAACCAGATGCAAAATCATGTCTCATTACTTCATTGTCTCACTCCATCTAAAACAGTGAGATTTCCTTTTTAAAAAGGTTAAGTCCAAACTTCCAAAAGATTTAGGTTTTGCAATCTTAGCCCTCTCAAAAAAAAAAAAAAAAAAAGAAAGAAAGAAAGAAAGAAAAAGAAAATGAAAGAAGAAGGATAAGAAAAACAAAATCTGTACGATCTGTTACCTTTTAGACATCGCTTTACCAACCCTTGACATATAACACTTCAAAATGTAAAATAAAACCAACATAATAAAAAAATAGGAAAAAAAATAGATTCACTGGCAGCTAATAGGGAAAATTTTATCTTATCTAACAGATAGTATTGGCTATCTTAAAGGGAAAATTTTGTGGGCTTTCATTATAGAAGGAAAAGAAACATTATAATATGTAATGCGGCGGGGGGGGGAGAAGAAGCCTGCATCAGATTTTTATAGAATACATTCCTCTTTTTTTTCCTCCATAATAGAAAAAAATCAGTTGGCTATGGGTTGTATGGACATGCTGTTTAAAATGAAAGGCTGACATCTGAATCCAAGTCAAGGAATAAAAGCATCACCTTATATATCTACTCAGGAATCACAAAAGTTCATTTTAAGGTTAAGAAGCTTGCATAATAGAAAGTTTTTACTAATGTTTATTCTAAGTTTGGCTACAGTGTATGTATATAAAATGCCTAAAATTGAATCCTTGATTGGGCAAATGTAGTGTCTTTGAAGTTACATAAACTATTTAGTAATGCTTTAGCATTCATCATTGCCTGTTTTAAACATGAAGAGTTTTAATTTATGTTATTTTTCAGTTCTGTGACCTGATGGATCTCCTTAAGAGCACTATATTAAATAGTGCCTTCCTAATGTTGGGAATAATAGTTATGGAATTAGGAGATTTGAAATGTTTTATTTTTACCTCCAGAAGAATATTTTTCTGTTAGATTTTAAAATAATTCCTTTTTTCTTTAACCGTTAAAAACTGAAGGAAATATTTTATATTCATGTTTTTACTTGATGTGTAGTTTTTTAAATTTGGTGCCAATATATGACATTTTTTAAAAAGAGACAATTAACCCTGGAGTTATATAATAAAATGAGAAGAAAGGTTTAGTCTACACAATTGCATCTTATAAGGGAACAATAAGGTATCTAAGTCATGAATAAATTTAGGTGAACACTATTCTTATGTTCTTATGCATATGTTGTAAAAACCTTTCTGGAAGGCATTTTGGAAATGAATATAAAGCCAGCTAATGTACTCATACTTTGACCCAACAATTCCAGCTCTCATAAAAGCTGGAAATAATCTAAAGAGCATTCAATAATAATTTTAGAATATCCATAATTGTATAACCATAAAGTAATGCACAATTCAAATTTAATTAACATGAAAGGATACTCAAGTGAAAAGACCAGGTTGTGTATAACCTGGACATTTTTATGTGAATAGGAAAAATAATATGTAAAAGAATGCTAACTCTTAACAATGACCATGGCTGAGTTCAGGAGAGTAGAGTATAGCTTGGAGTATGAGCAGTTATGCAAGTCTTTTAAAAATATTTATTAAAAAAAATATTTTCTTGTCACATTAAACTAAATTCCTAATATTCTAATATAAGGAAAAGGTTGATCATTCAAAAAGCTTTATAAAATTACTTTAAAAGTAGATTATTTTTCAGTGTAATTTTTAATCACTCTAAGCATAATAAAACATCCCCAAAATATTAATGATCATGTTCTTGTTATATTCCAGGATGCTAAATCCTTTGCTGCCATCTTTTGGAAGTAGGTTACTAATGCATGCCATGGATATCTTTTAACCTGGAAGACTTCCCAGATTAGGAAAATAAGGAAAATTTATATTCTCGCAGGAGTGAAATGCTAAAGCAAAATTAGATTTTCTCCATAGTGTTGAAAAATTTGTTTTATTCACACTACCTACAGCTGGATTCTGGCCTCTCTTTCTTTGAAAATCCTGAAAGGGGTGATCTTTTACAAGGAAACTCTGACTGACCAATGCCTGGGCTTTCCTCAACACTCTGTCTTAATTCCTCAGAAACTCAAGCATTTTTTGTGAAAAAACACTAATAGTTTGTCTTTTTTCTATCTCCAAACCAGATTTGTCTTAAGGTGAAGGGGCACAAAGCAGGAAGGGACTGAGCAATTCCAAAAAGGTAGATAAAGAGGGAGCTACACTTGGAAGAAATGACATGTAAAACCATTTCCACAGTGTGGGCTAATAGATCAGGAAAGAAAGAACACACTAGCTCAACTTCCCAAGTAAGAATAATGGCATTGTATGAAAACATTAATAAAATTAAAGATTTCTTAAAACTTCAGTAGCATCATAAAGTCAATATAACAAACCAGTCTCTTCCGACATTTCACAGACGAAAATAACTACCTGATTATCAAGTTGAATAATATTTTTTCAAAACTACCTGAGTCTCAAGATGGTACATTAGACATGCTGGTATAATAGACTAACAGTGGCTGGTTTCCTTCATTCATCGGAAGCTGATAAACACTTTTAATCAGTGTAGTTGTTTATCGCTGGCTTCCTCAAGATTCCGACACTTCCCTTCTAGAAGTTCTCACCCCAGAAGTTGGCACTGGTATTGAGAAATGCACTTGTATCTTGGTTGTTTACTCTCATTCTCTTCCGCATGAGCATTCAGTGTTTAATGTATATATAGTCCTTATCATTTGACATCAAAGAAGATTTGCTTTTTTGTAGTGCACTTCTCAAAATGTTAGACATGTGCTTTATTTATTCACCCAGGACTGGCTGTGAGTACAACATCCTTCGTCTCTAACTTGCGCTGCCAGTCACAGGACAATAAATAATTTGCTTGCTGAGGGGAGGGCAGGAACTTTTGAAGAAGAGTCATTGCTCAGTTGCTTTATGATTGGAAATAGATCTTCTCATTCCCCTTGTGACCTGAAAGGCAACACACTATCACTGTGTTCAAATTCTTATATCTGCAATGAGATAGACTTCACATTCATAGACCATTTCCTCTGCTTAAAATATACTTTTGATCTCTCTTACTTCCTAAATTCATTAATCAACTCACACTTAGTTTCTCTGTGAAAACTTAGTAGTGCCTTCAGGAAGAATTCTTTGCTCTCTCTTGAGACCTTCTCTCTTTGTACTTCTACAGAGAAATTAGCACAATGTATAATCACTGTGTGCTTACCCAACCTTCCAGCTGTCTCTGGTCTATAAGATCTCCAGGCAGAGACCTACTCCGGTTTACATTTGAACTCTCCAGATCTGACCTAGAATGTTATTGATATGGGTGTACTAAATGAATGAATGAATGAGTGAAGACAAGGTTGAGAAGTGAAAAGAGCATAAACTCAAAAAATACTTGCTTAGCAAATATGTCTGAGATCAAATATATACTTGAAAAAAGAAAAAGAAAATAAAGAGAAGATGTTACATAAGCTACTGAAATTGTGTGTGTTGTAGTGTTTTGTTTTTTTTTAAATTGAGTATATGTGGCCTTTGGAAATGTTTCAAAAATTATTTTTCATTTAAAATGCTATTTGTTTATGCATGAGTTCATGCAACAATTATGCATTTATTGCAAATTAAGAGTTAGATAAAAT
This sequence comes from Lontra canadensis, assembly GCF_010015895.1. Taxonomy (NCBI): domain Eukaryota; kingdom Metazoa; phylum Chordata; class Mammalia; order Carnivora; family Mustelidae; genus Lontra; species Lontra canadensis. Next base: position 122,759,843 of record NW_022630995.1, on the reverse strand, counting down.
CATAGTATTAATTCAGGTATTATATAATGTCATTTTTAACATATTATACTGAAGCTACCTGAAAATATTGATAAAGTACATAATATTCTACCGCTTAAGATAACAGTAGGAAAATACTGTGCTTTAGGTGTAGAAATAGGATTGAGGCCAGGTTAACTGCTTTTGTTTACTATAGCTTTGTAAGCCATAGTTGGATATTGTTTATTAATTATTTTGTACTAAATTGAAATTAAAAATCCAGTGGGTTCTATGGAAAAGAGGATTTTAAAGGCTTTTTCATTAATATTTTGTGTGACTTTTATTTTTTTAAATCATATGTAAATAAAAACTACATATTGGGTGGGTGGATTAAAAATGAACAGTTCTTTTGAATGGATATAAATATCCAACATGAACAAATTAGGACTTCGCATATTAGGATGATGTAGATCCTGTCTTCTCACTGTGGGCTCAGGTACCACAATGGAATCATACTTGTTTATTTTTTTTCAAAGATTTTATTTATTTATTTATTTGACAGAGAAAGAGAGAGAGATCACAAGTAGGCAGAGATGCAGGAAGAGAGAGGGGGAAACAAGCTTCCTGCTGAGCAGAGAGCCTGATGCGGGGCTCCATCCCAGGACCCTGAGATCATGACCTGAGCGGAAGGCAGACACACACAGACACTGAGCCACCCAGGCACCCCATCATACTTATTTATTAATAACTTATATGAATTAGAAAGTTAACAGTAACTGGTAGGAATGAGAAATCTTTATGCAATGACTCCCTCAAAAATGTTTGAAAATTCCAAAATTAAGCAAATGTTGATCAAACTTTGTTTTCCAAACAAGTGGAACATGAACCAAACACAATTTTGAAAAAGTTGAACTGTAAATGTTGTAAATGTTGCTAAAAGCATAATTTTTAACTAAATTTCATATTTTTGTGCACATTTAGTTTTCAATACATTTGTTTATTAAACCATATATCTCAATGGGATTTGCTTATGCATAATTGTTGAATGAGTGAAAAATTAATAAATTTTAGAGATATGGGAAAAAATACCAGGTACTACTTTAATTATTGGTCAATATATTTATTTGGACAATTTAGCTTGGATTAAATATCTTTTAAATTAAAAATAGTAGAAATCCATGTTATTTTGAAGTCTTTAAAGAAGTGTTTGTCTTTTGTTTATTGAAGGATTCCCTATGCTAATTAAGTGATCTTGATCTGGGTTTCTTTAGCAGCATGTGGTGCTCCAGTCTTAGACCATTTTGTTTATTGACTGGTTTGATTTTAACCAGATTATCCACTTCCTATACAAAGGGGGAAGCTTTACATTAAAGAAATACTTGAAATGGGTTTTCACCTGTGTCCACAAGGGATGATTTCTTTCCAGGTGCTTTGTGACTGAGTTGCATAAAAAGTGTATCTAATATTGACTGAATGCAATCCCAGGCGCCCTTGCAGGTATCCCACCTGCTTATTCCATTCGGTACTCACAGCAACCCTCTAAGGTGGCTATCATCATCATTATATTTTTCCCAGAAAAGGAAACTGGAACATAATTTGCCTGACATCACACGGGTATAGGGAAGGAGTACCAGGATTCAATAGAGCAGTTCCTCTCCTCAGCCTACAAATGTCGCTAGGTAGCTATTCCGTCCCATCTGCCTGTACGCTATTCTGTCAGTGCACTATTCCGATTCACAGAACTACATATCCCAACTCTGGCAAAATGGTAAATGTGCTTTGGCTCGAGCAGCAGGTGGAGGTAAGGATCTCACTCCACGGGAAAACTCAAGGCTCCTGGTTCCGGGTGGGAGCCGGAGGGTCCTGTCTCCTAGGCAACAGCTGTAGCGCAGCGGACGATAATGCACCCTTTTCCAGGGACCCAAAGGGGTGACGTCATTTCCTTCAGTCGTTCCTTCCTCGACGCTTCGGGCGGAAGAGCGGCGTTGGGTACCCGAGAGACCTGTCGGTTGGGAAGTCACTTCCTTCCGGAGACGCGGTTTCTTAGCAACCGTCTCCCATCTCCGCTTTTTAGTCCCTCCCCTTTGCTCAGTCCGGTGCGAGTACCCGAGAGCCGGCAGGCCCAGGTCAGGGCGGGAGGCTCCTGTCCAAGGCCAGGAGCTCAGTGAGTGGCGGGAGCCCTCCGTAGGATCGGCTGGCGTGGGTACAGAACGCGGGTCTTGGAGGGTCTCGGAGGAACGCGGCGAGGATGGCGCTCGGTGTGCTCGGGCCTGGGGAGTGCTGGGAGCTGGGCGGGCAGGCGGCGCGGTACAGTGCGGAGCCAGCTGGGACCCGGCGCCACTCCGCCGGGCGGGCGCGGTCCCTGGTGGCGCGCTGCGGCGGACAGCTGGGTAGCCGAAGCCCAGGCCTCCGCTCCGAGCACGGGAAAAGTTCACGGGCCCATTCGTGCAGTGATTTTAATACTGCCTATCATGGAAACTTCGTTTTGTTTTATCTAGCCCTGTTAGCACTGTTGCTAGAGGGAAGAGCGATTGGGGGGGGGGGAATATATATATCCCCCCCCCAATCGCTATTGAAGGTATTGATATATATATATATCGCTATTGAAGTTTAGCATTATGATCTTTGTCTTTCACTAGAGCTGTACGCAAGCTTTTGCTTGTTTGCTTGTTTGTTTTGGTTGTCCTTCTAGCTGTATCTTTTATGCTGCCAATCTCCTTTAAAACAAGGTATGGCTGTTTCATGGGCACTGTTATATTTTCTGAATGGAAGAGAAGTGAAAAATAAGGTGTTGTATTTTAACTGGCAACATTTTACCATACTAAGCTGTTACAGTCGTTTATTTGCTCATCCTTAAAATAATTGCCAAATTCTTTTAGGATAACTTCAATTTGACTTTTCCTTTTTTTGATAATAAACTTGTGAAAATTTTATATTTCTTTATAAGAACGCTAAATATTTAAGTGAATATGTAGCGCGATGTTATGAGATGCTTTTCTTAATTTTTTTGTTTGCTCTTTTTTTTAGCACTAAAGAGTAGTAATAGAAATTCTCAAATATGCAAAAAAGTCTGATTTGTTTTTTATTTCAGATACCATTAGAGTTTGAATTATTCCTATTATTTATTAGCTGTTTTACAAAGGTAGAGAAAAATCAAAAAACACTATGTCCGATGAAGTTTTTAGCACAACTTTGGCTTATACAAAGAGTCCAAAAGTCACCAAAAGGACTACTTTCCAGGTAAGTATTTCAAACGTTTTTGAGTGATTTTAAAGGTAAACATTGTATTAGCAATGTTGGATTTAAAATGACTCTACAAAGGGCCCTGTGTAACACAGGAGTGTATCTTACATTCCTTTGGAAGTTTTGCAGGTGGTCCTGTTTGGGCTCAAGTGTTACCAACTCTCTTCTGTGTGGCTTACATACTACTTAACTAGCTTAACTACTAGGTTCTTACTAAGTTAAAAGTTTAAATCAACTTTTAAAAGTTAAGTTATATAGCAACTTTAAATTTGCATGTAGTTTTTTTCTGTTATAATAACATTTCAGTTTTTTCCATCCAGTCACTACAGTTTTGAACTCAGCCTCTAAGTTTGCAGTATTAATTACATTTATTACTGCAGTGTGCTAAAACAAAAGATCTTAAAAAGTACCAGTTTCTTTCAAAATGCCAGTTTGTGATAAATCTTGCCTAAATCGAGTCCTATCTTCTTTATTACTCTCCTGCCTTAATTATACCCTGTAACTAATTTATTTGCTGTTCCCGGTCTCCTCCTGTTGAACTGGAAGTTCCATAAGGAGAAGGGGCTTGTCTGTGATGTTACACATTGAGTCTGAGGGCTTGGGTGCATGGCATAAGGTAGGCTTTCATTGAATATTTGTTATATGAATGAAACCCAAGTTTGAAAGCAGTTATTAATCAAGCGTTGTTTAAAGAATTAATTCTAAATATGAGACCTCTATGTTTGGATGGAAATTGATTTTACTTATCTCGTTTCAGGATGAGCTAATAAAAGCAATTACAGCTCGCTCAGCCAGGCAAAGGAGTTCTGAATACTCAGATGACTTTGACAGTGATGAAATTGGTATGTGTCAATGTGGAAAAGTGAACCACTTTTCCTCTTTTTGTTTACTTAGTTATGTTTAGCTCATCCCTTCAAAAATAATCACTTATGTCAAAATAACTGGTTCTAAATAATTGGTTCTAAATTTCCAACTTTTTAGTGAGTAAAAAGCCACTCGGAAGCTTCAAGAAGTTGTATGATTATCTTTGTTTATTTCTGAATGGTGTATACTGAAAATATAAATTAACTGATAGCAGGTTTGAAGTAAAAGTATGCCTGTCTGCTATAAACCATGTTGGACACAACAGTGTCAACCTTATGAGACTCTACAGCGAATTAAAAACTAGAGCCCAGAGAACTAAACTTTAGTGCATGTCATATAATCACTTTTGTAATGCTTTTTGTAAATCAGATTTTCTTTTGGCTGTAATAGGGGTTTAGTTTTAAAAACCTAGTATATCAGTGCTGGTATGACTTAATTTTGTCTCTTTCGATACTGTAAAAATATTAACATTTTAGATATCAGATGTAAGCACACAGAATTTCAAACTTGAAATTCAGCACTTTATACTTTAATATGAAGTGAATAATTTTTAATGTTCTCTGTGAAAATAATCAGAACAGTAGTTAAAGCATTGCTGTATAGTTAAATTGGCATTCTTTAATACTCTTCTCACAGTAAAATCTAATACTCTGGTATGGATGAAATTATAGTACCAAAGTTTTTATGGAAAATAATTTAATTAGCAAATAACTAGAAAAATTCTTCCACTTACCAGTGTTTTTGATTTTATATAATGAAGTCATTTGCAAATAAAAGCTCTACAGTCCAGAACCTAATTTAAATAACCCAAGTCATCTTTATTTTGAGGAACCTTTGAATGACTTCTCAGAGCAAGTGGAGAGTTTGGCACACAATTCACACTCACTAAGTATAATTAATGAATAATGAATAAATTAATGAAATTGAATTTTTTTTTCAAAAATACCAATAACAACTGCCTAAGTTAGCTGTGTGTTAGAGCTGCAGATACTTGTCCATTCATTGTTGTAAATTCATTTCTAGTCTTTAAGGTAATCTTTTTGATTAATACGACCTTCACAACTTTAAAGAGGCTATTGAAAACGTTTTTTCTCTTCCATTTTTCAGTTTCCTTAGGTGATTTTTCTGACACCTCAGTAGATGAAAATTTGGATAAGAAAAAGATGAATGATTTCCATTTATCAGATGATGAAGAAAAGAATTCTCCAAAACTGTCTTTTTTGAAAACCAAGAAATCAAACAGTGACATAATGGAAGATGAGGCAGTATTCTCCACCAGAAATGATGAGGAAATGGCACCTGATGGTTGTGGAGATATGGCTGGAACTCCCTTATCTGAATCTCAAAATAAAGACCAAGAAATTGAAAAAGACGAAATTAAAATGAAACCTAAACCCAGAATTCTTCCAGTCAAAGGCAAATCTTCAGGTAATTCATGTTACTATATTTCTTGAAAACATATTTTATTTATTTTAATTTTTAATTTTTTTTTAAGATTTTAGTAATTTGAGTGAGAGAAAGAGAATGAGAGAGAGCACAAGTGGTGGGAGGGACAGTGGCAGAAGGAGAAGGAGACTTGCTTCCTCAGGTCATAACCCTGAGATTATGACCTAAGCCGAAGGCAGACTTGTAACCCACTGGTCACTCTGGTGCCCCTTGAAAACTTATTTTAAGATAATCACAAAATATCTTTATATGGTAGCTAGTAAATATTTAAGAAATAGGCATAACTTTGTAATTTAGAGTTATAAAGTAAAATAATGGAACCATATCAAAAACTCATAATTCTGATGTCCAGTTGCATGTTAGTCTTGCATGTATGCTGGTGCCTAATAGAAGGCCAGAGTACCTTGCCCTCCACAGCTGTGGCTCCCAAAGTTTCTAGGTCTAGCCTTCTGAGGCCCTTGGGCTTCAGTTTTGTTTTTGGAGATGGGACTGAAATGCAGTCCTTTCTAATCCATTTTACACTCCAGAAATTAGTTACAGCAGGAAGGAACTAGTCCTTCAATCATTTCCATGCCATCATTTGCCAGAAAATCTTTTTGACATTTGAGAATGTGAAGGAATAGAGTTTTGCTGTTGGTGTTGGTATTTAAGCCTCCAGCTTGCCTTACGGAAACAGAATCCCCATTTAGTTTCTCTGTTCCCTGGGAAAATCCACTCAAACTCAGTTTTCTGAAGGGAAGTTCCTGGTGTGATTGGGAGTAGAGTCGTTTCTCCACAGTTCTCCTGAGCTCTAGACACAATGGAGCAAAGACGAAGTGAAGCAGGAACCAGCCTCTCAAGAGGTCCCCTGGGCCACCATACAGAAACAGGGGCATAGAAGTTTAAGGTTTTGGTGTCTTGTAGTCATTTTTTCCTGTTTTATAGAAAAAATATTAGTTGATACTAACTTTCATAAAAATATCTTTCCTTATATCATCATTAAATATTCTACTGGTAAATATTTCATACTTCACATATTAGATATCACTAGTAACATCAGACAGAACTTTATTTCAGAAATTTTAAGGGAACCACTCCTTCCCCCACAATCCCATTGACTTTCAAATATGAACAGAGCAGAGACTACTAGGAGAAGAGCCATTGTATTGCTAATTATATGTGACCTTGGCAAATAAGGTAGGCCTTATTGTCCTCATGAGGAGGAGGATAAAACCTGCTCTTCTCTTTCTACTGAATTGTTTCAAGAATCTATTGAAGTATATCTCAGAAACTATATAGTTCTACCACAAATATAAGCACAAGACATAATGAAACAGAATTAAGCTGCTGAATGTACTTAATTAGGAAAGAAAGCATTTTGAAAATGTATAGTTGTGTTTTTGTTTTTGTTTGAATAGCACCAAAAATGGAGAGAAAGGAAGCATAATGGAACTTGGTGAATAATCTAGTAGTTTACCATTTCCCAAAGTACATTCTACAGTCTGTTCCTTGGTATTATTGGAAAAACACAGAATTCTAGAAATTTTAAAGTGATTTCTTAGTGGGAGAACTTCTTGGAGCCATTAATAAAGAAATATGAATGGGGAATCTTCAAGAAGGATAGAGCAGACAGTATTTCCTGGTTCCAGTAAATTTAGAAATCTATTTTTGTGGATTGTATTTATCTTATTTGTCTTGATTCTGAAAAGCTTTTTATTAGGTAAATGAAAGCATACAGAAATTATGCTTACATAGAAAATGTATGCTTTCTATGCTTACATAGAAAATGTAAGCATACAGAAGCTAAAAGTTAGTCTTAGATAGAAGTATCTAGTTAGAACTGGATGGTGGATAATCATCAATAATCTATCTATTTAATACTTTAAAAAAAAAACCTGTGACAAATTAAAATTAATAGAGAAATACTGTCTTTAAACCACAAGATGGCACCAAGATTCTAAATATTATACACAAATGTGCAATACTTATTTTTAAAGTCATTAGCCATTTGCAATTTATTTTGTTATAAAAAATAATTACCAAAAACAGTTAGTCATTTACACTTAATTAGGAAAGAAAGCATTTTGAAAATGTATAGTTGTGTTTTTGTTTTTGTTTTTGTTTTTTTCTGAAAGCTTGACAGTACTTCTAGGAGTGGAGCGGAATTTTGGTATAAAATATATTAAAGTCATTATTTGTAGACTCTTCAGATTGAAGAAAAAAATTGAGATTAGTGGTTAGTGCCTGGCATGTATAATTCAATCAGTATTTTAGTGTAATCATAAGTGAATGATTTCATTCATGAAAGAAAGAGTGTGGTTCCCAAGCTAAGCTTTATCCTTTTCTGAATTTTTAGACTTTTTTCATTTTCTTATGAAGTTTGAAACTTAGTGTTTTTAATGTGAGACATTGCCAAGTAGCAATTAAGGCTTTATAAAAATATTGGAACCTGAAAGTTTACTTTGTTCTTGCTGTCTTTTGTTAAAAGTGCAGTAACTAGACTCTTCACTTGATTGAGCAACTATCACATGGGGAGTGATTGCAGAAAGTAATTTTTACGGGATGTGTTGCTTTTATTTTAACATTAAAATGACTAAAGTCATGAACTTTGGAGCCAGGGTGCCCTTGCTTTAATCCCACAAACTAGAGTTTATGACCGTGGGCATATGACCTCTTTGTTCCTCATTTTATTTGTCTGTAAGATGGGCATAATAGTTGAACCTGAACTAAAGGTTTGAGACAATTAAATGAGTTTATATATTTGAAGTGTTTAGAACAATCTGGCATAAAGCACTTTTCTAAATGCTTTTATTAGCATTTGTTCGTAAGCAGATCATTTTATTTTTCCACACATATTTATTATAAATACAGTCTGTTTCAGTATGTTACAGGCACTGTGATGATAACTAAGAATACGACATTAAAAAACATTGTACCAAAAACAAAACAAAACAAAAAAAAACAAAAGACGTAGTACCGATCCTCCAAGACTGTCTTAGTCCATTTGGGCCACTATATGAAAGTACCATAGACTGGATGGGTTTTAAAAAATGGAAACCTCTCTCTCACAGTTCTAGAAATTACAAGTCTGAGATCACAGTGCCAGCACGGTCAGGTGAGAGCCCTCTTCCAGATCTCAGACTTCACATTGTGTCTTTACAATGGTGGAAGGGGCAAGAGAGCTCTCTGGAGGCTCTTTTATAATCCCCTTCATGAAGGTTCTGCCCTTGTGACGGGGTCACCTCCCTACTGCCTTAATACTATCACCTTTGTGTTTAGGATTTCAACCTAAGAATTTGAGGGTACACAAGCATTCAGACTGTAGCAAAGACTTTACAATTTAATGAGAAGGTATATGAAAGGTGTAGTAAGAACAGGAAAGGAGGCATCTAAGTTTACCTGAGGGCATCAGGTAAAGCTTCCTGGAGGAAATGGCAATAATAGTTGTAACTGAAATAATAGTACCCATAGTCAGGAGTCTTGGTTGCAAATGACTTGACTCAAACTTCAGTGAAAAGAGAAATTTATCACCTATTGAGCATGGATGTCAAAAGACCTCTCTTTAGGTCTGATTAAGTTTGTAAACAGTAGTTTTATGTGATCTGCATTCTCTACTTCTACTTCTTCTTCCCTCCCTGATTTCCAGACCTCCTCACTGTCTCCTCCCACCCCTGTCACTGGCCCAGTTACTCCATCCGCTGGTCCTATATTTTTGTCATTGGGTCTCTTTGTTTCAGACTTCCCTTCACCTGGCCGGAAGGAATGCCACTAGTAGTCCCCAAATCATATCCTTTGGGCCTTGTGACCTTAAAGGCATATCCTCCAACTCTAAATAGAAAAATACTGACCTGACCATCTGCTGTGGACAGGGGAAATGATGTTTCTGTGATAAGCTGGGAGGGTGATATATACTGTGGGCACACCCCTCTCACTGAGGTACGGAGGAGATGTTTGTTAACCCATTAGAATTACAAGGATGGAGAAGAGGAGAGACTACCCCCAAAGAAAACAGGAGTGACAAACAAACCAAAAAAAAAAACAAAAGAAAAAAAACAAAAGAAAAAAAAGAAAGAAAAGTTTACCACAGTTATTAATGTTCACTGAGAGCATTTACCATGAGTCCGGCACTGTGCTATGCACTTTATTTTCTCACTTAGGTCCCACAGGTATACCTCAGGAATTCTTAACTAATTTTACTAATGGGGAAACTGAGCTCGTGGAGATGATATGGTTATGTAAGGTTATAATGCTAGTAAATGTCGGAGCCAAGATTCATGTATGAAATACCTGAACTAGACACACTCCTCTAGACAGAAGGTAGAACGGTGGTTGCCAGGGTCTCTGGGGCAAGGAAAAGAGAACTTGCTGTTCAACAGGTGTAAAGTTTCACTACGAAGGTGAATATATTCCAAAGATCTGTACAACACTGATTCTTTAGTTAATAGTACTGTATTGTGCACTTAAAATTTGTTAAAAAGATGGGTCTGTAACCACAGACCTGGTTACAGAACTACCCTCTTAACAATTTTTTAAATTGTTCTTACTACAATTTACAAAAAAAACCCTGACTCAACACCTTCTTTTAGGCATTATATAATATTCTGCTTACACTTAGGCTCAGAAGACAGGCAAGCATTTGTCAGGAGAAGCAGCGGGAAGCAGACATTCTAGGCAGAGGCATGAGCTGGGTAAAGGTATGGTAGCAGGAGGGATTGTGGCACAGCAGTGAGACAGCAGTGAGCCCGGCATTCCGGCATTTCTGGAACATAGATTACAAAATGGATGTGCGGGTAGACGAGGCAGTGCCAGCAGGAGAAGACCATAAGACCTTAAGCTTTTATTCCGTAGGATTTGACGCTGGGGAGCCATTGAGGCATTTTATGGAGAGGAGTAATGTGATCTGATTTTCATTTTTCAAATACCTCTGAGGCAGTAATCTAGGAAAGGGTGGATGAGGAGCTGAGGGTGGGGATGCAGAAAGTGGGTTAAATGAGAGATGTAGCAAGAAGAATCAGTGGGGTATCCTGACCCATTAGATATAAGGGGAACAGAGGGAGGAATCCAGGATGGCTTAAACATTTGGCCAGAGTTTAGAACACAGCTAAAATTGGCAATTGAAACATTTATAGTAGTGCCACTTGGTATGATGATGAAGTCTTCTAGCAGTGTTCATAAGGCCATGTGTAGATAAAGAGGATGAAGGAGTTGATTATTTCAGTTTTGAAATTTTGTCAGAGGGAAACACTGGTAGAACAATGAAGAAATTAATATGCTTAATAGGTAAAATTTGGGCAAAAAGCTTATGTAAAAACTTTCTTATATTTTGAGGGCTGGACGAATACCAGCCCCAGATTGTTGTTTTAAACTTTGAAGTAATGGAAATAGTCACTGAGAAATTTTTAATAACTGCAGAGAAGTTTTATGGACTCAAAAAGCAGCAGCTCATAAATGTAGTTCTTCATTACTCCGTCCGGGGAGAGCGAACACTTCTGCCCCCAGTACCGACATCACCTTCGTACTTGTAACAGAACTTACCTTTCTCTTAGAATTTCTTTTGTTTAGAACCACCTCCCCTCCCAACCTGTAAAACCCCTGGACGGGGCCATGGTCATTGTCTTGACTATCAAGTCTGGGAATGTGAGTTATCTGTATGCGGCCTAGCCGCAGATACTGGCTGAAGGTTCATAGATGAGCCCCCTCCTGTTAGAGAGGCAGTTTAGAAACTGGGGCATAGTTGGTGTTTTGTTTTTTATTTTTTATTTTTATTTTTTGCATGCTAGGAGAGTTCATAAAATTGAAGCATTAACTTCTCACAAAACATAAGTATGCTAGTTCCTTCTGGGATGGCAGCTACTTTTAAAAAAGAAAATTTGATCGTGAGCTATTGCTTATTTGTGCTTCTGGGAGATCTGTGTAGAGAACGGTTGTGGGCTTCTTCTGGCTCTCCAGGACAGAGAGCCACGGTGCACAGGCACAGGAAGGAAGTGGGGCAGCGAAGTGGTGGTAGGTGAAGTCATGGGCACTGTTCGGTATGCTCACCTTAAAACGGTTTATTTTTCAACAGAAAACAGCAGCAGTCTTGAAGCAGACAAGCACTTTAAGCCTTTACCTCGTCCACGGAGCATGTTGAAAAAACACAGCCACGGGGAGGAGAAAGATGGGCTAGGCAAAGATGAGACCACTGCCCTCCATGAAGAATTGGAGGCACATTCTGCACCCTCCCCCTTTCCAAAACTAAGTGACAGACAACTAGAAGCTGTGAAAAAATTGTTCTCCGAAAACCTCGATCCTGAGGTTAGCACTACTGTTGAATTGCTGGATTGTGCTCTTGAACTGAGGTCTTTGCAGCTGATTATGGAAAAGAGAATATTTGTGCGCATGCACGTGATGTGTGTGTGTGTGTTTGTGTGTGTCGTACATGTTTTCTTCAGCAGTTGATAGGGAAATCTAAAGTTGTTTTTTTTTTAAATATACAGTATTCCACTGAGTCTAAAACTTCACCAACTCTAAGATATAACAAAGATGTAGCATTATTTTATGTACTGCTAAGAAAGGAGAAAACTACAGACACCAGTAATTATAAAATGAATCATCCAGTTGCAGAGAAAGTGAAATGTGAAAAAAAATATCACCCTTTTGAATCTATGCAATACTATCTTTCATCATAAGAATTTATAGGTTTATTCACATACCTTTTTTTTTTTTGAAGATTTTATTTATTTATTTGTCAGAGAGAGAGAGAAAGAGCACAAACAAGCAGAGTGGCAGGCAGAGGCAGAGAGAGAAGCAGGCTCCCTGCTGAGCAAGAAGCCCGAAGTGGGACTCGATTCCAGGACCCTGGGATCATGACCTGAGCCAAAGGCAGCCGCTTAACCGACTGAACCACCCAAGTGTCCCATATTCACATATCTTTGAATTATATTATTTATGGCTAAGGATAATATAGCCAATGTCATTTTATTTATTTGGTTTTATTCACTCAACAAAGGTATATTGAATGATCATGGCACTGTCCTATATTTTGGGAATCTGCCAGAATGGGAGTAAATGTGACCCTTTGGGATTTCATTGGAGAGTTTACTATGTATTGTTATTAGGAGAGAACGCTGGGCCTCCTCTCTTTACATTGCACTGTGGTTAGTGAACTTCCACCTAACATTTCAGAAGGAGTAAGTATGGGAAGAACATTCTGTCTCCATAATCTGCTTGAGCAAACTGGGGAAAAGGAACGGAATGGTACCTGACTAAGCTTCTTTTTCTCCTCACTCCTCTGCGGTAGTGATGCGTGTAAAGATCTGGTCCCTGGAAGGTGGTACAGAGGGAAACTTGGGAGCAACTCCTGTGTGTTATGACTAAATAAATAAACCTTTCCAGTTGGGATAGGAAATATGAGCCCAGTAGACAACAGGTTCAAATCTGGTTTCGTAGTTTAGCTTTGCCAGTAAAGCTGACAATTTGATATAAATCTTTTCTGACCTCAATGTGCTCTTTCCTAATTTGTTCTGAAAATTCAAGAAAAGAAAAAGAGGTCTTCTCAAACCCAGTCATTTTATATTTAATAAAATGATCTGGTCAAGTGGATTTCGTGTTAGTTTAGTATAGCTGCTATAACAAGGTGCCACAAACTCAATGACTTTAAACGACAGAAGCCTCCGGTCTGGAGGCTAGAGTCCAATGGGTAGCGCCATGTTCTCTCTGAAGCTTCTAGAGAAGAATCCTTGCCTCTTCCGCCTGCTGTTGGTTACCAGCAGTCTTTGGTGCTCCTTGGCTTGTAGAGGCATCACATCCTTCCTTTGCTCCATCATCATGTGGCCTTCTCTTCCCTGTGTCTCAGCATCTCCCTCTCTTTTTTCTACAAAAGACACCAGTCATTGGATTTAGGGCCCACCTATTCCAGTATGTTTTCATTTTAACTACTGCCATTTGCAAACACTTTATTCTCAAATAAGATCACATTCGAGGTTCTGGATAGATATGAATTTCGAGGGAACACTATTGAAAGTGGTACTGGTGCCTCGCTTTAAATGATCTTTGCTAACATTTTCATATCCCTTGATTTAAGGGGAAAAAAAGGTATTCCTAAAGTTTTTTTGTTTTGTTTTGTTTTTGTTTTTTTTAAATATTGACTTTTTTTTTTTTAAAGATTTTATTTATTTGTCAGAGAGAGAGAGTACACACAAGCAGGCAGAGAGGCAGGCAGAGAGAGAGGAGGAAGCAGGCTCCCTGCCAAGCAAGGAGCCCAATGCAGGACTCGATCCCAGGACCCCAGGATCATGACCTGAGCTGAAGGCAGCGGCTTAACCAACTGAGCCACCCAGGCATCCCGGTATTCCTAAAGTTTTTAAAGTAACATCATATTATGACAAAATTTAACCAAATAAAAGATACCAACTTATAATCCCACCATCTCATAGTAACTATGTTTATCAGTTTTATTCCCTTTTAGCCTGTTTCTCTAAACTTTTTATCACATTTGTCATCTTAACATGATGTTTGTATCATGCTTTTTCTTTATCTCAATATTAGATCATGAAGTCTTTCTATGCTGCTGGGTGATCTAGAGACCATATTCTCCTTACTGATTATAACATAGCCCATAATATAAAACTTTTATGTTATTGTGGGGTATATTGGATACTTCTATTTTCTTTTTTTTTTAAAGATTTTTTATTTATTTATTTGACAGACAGTTGTCTCAAGTAGGCAGAGAGGCAGGCAGAGAGAGAGGAGGAAGCAGGCTCCCTGCTGAGCAGAGAGCCCGATGTGGGACTCAGTCCTTCCACCCTGAGATCATGACCTGAGCCGAAGGCAGAGGCTTAACCCACTGAGCCACCCCGGTGCCCCTGGATACTTCTGTTTTCAATAATCTAAGTGTTACATATTTTTCATTATAAAAATCTTCCTGACTGTGCTCTGAATCTTCTTTAAACCCACCTTCTCAAGGATTTCACATTTTTTTGCTCAACTCTTCTCTCGCCATATCTATGACCTTTGGCCCTTTATTGGAAGAGTCAAAAACTGGAAGGGTCTGTTTCCATCCACATTCAACTATGATCAAGACTTTTTAACTTTGTGTACACTCCCTCTTGATAGCATGCCTCTCCTCCTACTGTCTTATCTTCCTTCAAATATCTTGAAATTTTGGATCTTGAAATGGTGACATTTGCTTTCTTACCATCCTCATCTCCCACCTTTCCTTTGTGTGTGTTTGTGTGAGAGAGAGATAGAGAAGAGAGCTAGGGGAGTGGAGATGATACATATATATGTACAAATGTCAAACTAAGCATTCCTAGGATAAAATCTGGTTGATAATAGTAGAATATTTTATTGTGGGATTTGATTTGTTAGTGTTTTGTTAAGACTTCTACATCCGTATTTACAGAGCTATTTACCTATAATTATTTCCTTACAATGTTATTATCAGGCTTGGGTATCATATGAGTTGGGGAGTATCTCTTCCTCTTTTTTTCTAAAAGTTTGTTTGGTATGAAACCAGAAGTTTGGTATCAATTTTTTTTTTCCTTAATTGAGAGAATTCACTAGTGAAATCAATGTGGAATTTTCTTTGTGAAGAGATACTTGACAGTAAATTTTATTTTTGGATACATATTTTGGTATTCAGATTCCCGGTTTCATCAATTGGGTAATTTATGTCTATTAAGAAATTTGTCCATTTCATCTAAGATTTTGAATTTATAAATGGGAGGTTGTGATATTTTTTATCCTTTTGATGACAGTGGGATTATCATAACATTCCATCTTTTATTTCTAATAAAAAGTTTATATTTTCTGTCTTCCTTGTTAAATCTTGATAGGCATTATCCAGTTTTATTAAACTTTTCTAACTTTTCTAACCAACTTTGACTTTGTTAATTTTCACTATTGTTTGTTTCTAATTTCACTGATTTTCACTTATTACTTTCTTTGGGTTTAATTTACTTACACCCTTAAGTTAGAAAATGGGTTCATTCATTTTAAGCCTTTTATCCTTTCTATTAAAACCATTGACAACTATAAATTTCCCTCTCTGCACTGCTTTAGGAGCACCCCATTTTTTTTTAATTTTTTATTTCTTTTCAGCGTAACAGTATTCATTGTTTTTGCACCACACCCAATGCTCCATGCAATCCGTGCCCTCTCTAATACCCACCACCTGGTTCCCCCAACCTCCCATCCCCCGCCCCTTCAAAACCCTCAGATTGTTTTTCAGAGTCCATAGTCTCTCATGGTTCACCTCCCCTTCCAATTTCCCCCAACTCCCTTCTCCTCTCTAACTCCCCTTGTCCTCCATGCTATTTGTTATGCTCCGCATATAAGTGAAACCATGTGATAATTGACTCTCTCTGCTTGACTTATTTCACTCAGCATAATCTCTTCCAGTCCCGTCCATGTTGCTACAAAAATTCATCCTTTCTGATGGAGGCATAATACTCCATAGTGTATATGGACCACATCTCTTTTATCCATTCGTCCATTGAAGGGCATCTTGGTTCTTTCCACAGTTTGGCGACTGTGGCCATTGCTGCTATAAACATTGGGGTACAGATGATCCTTCTTTTCACTACATCTGTATCTTTGGGGTAAATATCCAGTAGAGGAGCACCCCATTTTTTGATGCCTTTCATTTTCACTCTCATTTCTTTAAATATATTTTCTTTAAATGTATTTTCTAATTTCCTTTTTGACTGGTTATTTTGTGGTGATTAGTTTTATTTTCAAATATTTGGATCTTCTCTAGATGTAATTTTGTATTGATTTGTAATTTGATTTTGTTATGAGCAGAGAATATATTTTACATGATTTCACATTTAAAAAATTTCTTTAGGTTTTTTTTTATGGCTCAGCCTAAGTGTATCTTATGAAAGTTCAGTTTGCATTTATAGACAACGTAATTTTTGCAGACGTTGGGTGTAATGTTCTATAACTTCAGTTTGCTCAAGGTGGCTGGTAATGTCTCTGAAATCTTCTCCATCCTCACTGTTTTTGTGTCTAGTTGTTTTACCAAATATTGACTAAGGGGTGTTGAAATCTCCAGTTATGTTTGTGAATGTGTCTCCACTTCCCGTTGGTTCTGTCAGTGTTTTATGACTCTGTTATTAGACACATAGACATTTATTATCATTATGTCTCAACCCTATTTACATTATGAAATGTTTCTACCCCTGGTAATACTTCTTCTTATCTTGCAGCTTGCTTAGTCTGATATCTCAGCTTTCTTATTACTAGTATTTGCATGGTGTACCTTTTCCTATCATTCTCTTCAAACTATTTGTGCCTTTCTTTTTTATTTAATTTTTTATAATAAGACTTTTGTAATAATTATTTGGTATTACTTTTTTTTTTTAATCAAGTCTGACAGTCTACTTTTTAATTCCATTCCATTTGTGAGTATATAGTCCATTTACTTTTAATTTGGGACTGATTTGTTGCTGTGGGATTTCTGTTTATTTCATTTTATTTAGTTGATTTATTGTTCCTCTATAATGTTTTCCCTGCCCTTTTTTTTTTTTTTTTGAGAGTTAACCACATGGATTTTAGTTTCCAATTTTGATTCCTCTGTTGCCTTTTTAGCTGTACTTATTTGTGTTATATTTTTAGTAGTTGCTCTGTGGATTACAAGATGCAGCTATGAATTATCAGTCTACTTAGATATTACACTATTTCATATTTAATATAGAAATCTTGTGATAGTGTAGTTCCATATATTCCCTCATCCATCCTGCTATTGTTGTCATATTATACTACATTTATATATGATATAATCCTCACAATTCAGTGTTACAATTTCTCTTTAAACAAAATTTTTTGTCTTCCACTTCTAAAAAATTAAAAGAATAAATATTTATAGTTTTCTTAAATTATATATAACATTTCTGAGGATCTTTATTCCTTCCTGTAAGCCCAAATTACCTTCTAGTATTATTTCCCTTGAATTTTAAGAACTTATTTTTGTTTCGCTAGTGATGGTTTCTTCAGTCTTACTTACCTAAAAAATATTTATTTCATTTTCATTTTTGAAGAATGGTTAGCTGAATATATGCTTCGGGGCCAACAGTTCCCTTCTCATCCTCGCAACTCTTTATAGGTTTCCATTGTTCCTGGCCTGTATTATTTCTGGTGAGAAATCAGTGATAATTCATTTTGTTGCCTTCCTAAATATGTCTTGTTTTTTTTTTTTTTTTTCTGGCTGCTTTTCAAGATTTTTTTTTTAATTTTGTATTACAGCATTTGACTACAGAGTAACTAGATGTGTGTGTTTTTAAAAAGTATTTGCTTGGGTTTCTTTGAGTTCTCAGGATCTATAAGCTGGTACTTTCTAAGAAAATGGGAAGTTTTAAAATATTTTTCCCTGCCCTAGTTTTCTTTTCTCTTCTTTTAGTACTGAAATCTTTGGTATGTCTCATCTAATCTCTAAAATTCTGTTTATGTTTCTTCAGTCTTTATTCCCTTTGTTTTTCAGATTGAATAATTTGTATTGCTCTGTCATCAAGTTCACGGCCATGTTCTGCCATCTTGATCTGCTGTTATCTATCCAGCAAATTTCTTATTTCAGTATTGTAGTGTCCAACTGTATAATGTCCATTGGTATTTTTATATTTCTAGTATCTTTAAGATCCCATTTGTGTCAGCCTCCATGCGTGCATTTCCTCTAAATGCTTGAACATATTTATAATGCCTACTTTAAAGGTTAATTGTAATATATGGGTCATCTCTAGGTTGGTTTCCAAGGACTGTTCTTGTGGTTTTTGTTTTTATTTTCATGAGTATGTGCCACCATTTTCCATTTCTTTATCTATTTGGTAACTTTTTGATTGAATACAGGACATTGTGAATGATTATGTTATAGAGATTCTAGATTTGTTATGTTCCTCTGAATAATGTTTTAGTATATGGATATTGTGGCTGAACTCAAATTCCCAACTGTCTCCCTTGCTGCAGATACCAATGGAAATCTCTGCTTAGTTCTTTCAATTTGTAACTACTGTGATTTTATAGGATCTTCTCTGATGTCTTTTCTATGCCATGCATAGATGAGCAAAGAATTTTGAGTGAATTTTATATGAAGATTTTGGGGTTCATGCCTACTGCAGCTCTTCCTCAAACTTACTGGCTGATCTTCTAGTCCTAGACTCTATCCTCTGCTCCCTTAAGCTAGCCCAGTAAGGCTGTAACCTTGTACCACTTGAGCTGCACAGATGGGTGAACTCACTCAGACATAAAGCTACTAACTTGCCAGTCTTCTCTGCAAAATTTTGTCTCTCGAGGTAGATTCCTGTGTTTAATCCCTTTTGTCATCTTCCTAGTTGGTTTCTATTTACTGCTTTTAACAAATAATTGTCTTTGTACCATAAAATATTGTGGAAATAAAACATAGAATTTATTATTTATACAACAAAGTCAAACTTCTTACAGTGTGATACCATCAACTTTTGGCTAGATTACTATTCTCTAAAGAGATGTGTAGTTCAGACACACAATTATTTCATTTCAGATATAATTTTCAGAATTTTGAGGAAAACTCAAGTGCATGAAATCTATACTATTTCTATCTAAATATTTGGTAGTATCTGTTTACTTGGTTTTACAAATTGCTTTCATTTGCCAAATAGTAATATTTGACACCAAGGGTTTTTGCCTACTGTCTCCTTTATGCTTTCTTAGAAATAAGAATTAGAGAAAAAGATATCACATCTTCATCTCAAATATTTATGAGATTTGATTTGAGAGCAAGAGTTTTGAAAATCACTGAAAACAAGTATCGAGATGCTGGCTCAAGAACTAGAATAGCTCTTTAGTGACCCCTTTTAATGATCAAGCCATCAAGTCTTACAAGTAAAGCATGTTAGCCTCCATAGGCTTAATGCTTTTGGTGTTACAGCAAACTCCTAATAATGATGATTTCAGACTTATAAAATAGTCTTAATAATGCTGTTGCCCTACCACAAATCTTAAGAACTAAACCTACATAGTAAATTCTTTCTTTCTTTCTTTCTTTTTTTTTTAAACAGGATCCATGTTTAACAAGTTTATCATCGTCGTCCCTTAAAGAAAGTCTTGGAGATTCCTTTTCACCAGGATCTGGAGGAAAAGCATCCATAAAAGGTGGTTGTATCAAATTATTACATCTTAGTTTATGTGTGAACTCTGTACTGCTTAGAATCCTATTTGTAAAAGTAAGAATACATAGTTATAGGAATGACAGGCTTGTATTTGCCTCAAATTGTGTTATTTACTAACCATGTGATTTTAGATGCAGAACTAGACACAGTTCCAAGAGTAAAGTAACTAATCTCTCTGGCCCTGTATACTGATCTTATAATGGGGATCATAAGAGCAACCTACCCGACACAGTGGCCATCAGAACTAAATGGGTTAATGATACATGTAAAGCACAGGGAACAGTGTCATGGTAAGCATGCAGTAAGTGTGAGGGGTGATATATTTCTTTCCTTAGTCCTATGACTTAGAGCTTCATGAGAGCTAAAAAGGCATCGCTGTTTCTAGGACCAAGATGTGTAACATTTATTAAGTGCTTGCTGTGTAGTATAGTTTTTGTCATTTTACAGATGAGAAAAACTGAAGTGCAGAGATATTGAGAAACATACCCAAGGTCAGTAACGGAGCTGTAATTTGAATTTTTGGCTCCATAGTCGTTCTTTTTACTGAACACATTGATTAGCAGCTCTAAAGAATCCACTGATGGTACTTGGAGTCATGAGTGCTCTCCAGATGAACAGGTCTAACTCTATTACAAGATTATCTTAACTCCTGCTTACTGCAAAGCAGGTTTCAAAGATGGCTTTAATGAAAGCAGCAGAATTAAGACTTTGACAATAAAGAGACAAGGTTGGCCAGTAGGTGGCTCCGAGTAGAGCTGAGAGTTGGTGATTGATTTCTTTCTGTTGAACATTCCAAAGTGGGGCAGACAGAATAACAGAAGCAGTTCTGTGATAGCAAAATGGAATCTTCTCATGCCAGAGCCTGAGACTGACCTTTGGAGCACAGAAAGGATAAGCAGCAGGCTCACCTTTAGTGCCTGTTAATAAAGGCAGGCATCTTGGCAGGGATAAAGCTGTCTGGAGGATGGCTTTATTTGGTGTGATGAGTCTTCTGAAAGTGCATGGGTTCTTGGTTCCCCTACACCTATACAAGTTTACAGCGGTACTGATTGTGCCTCTGGTAACATAGAGATGTGTGCCTCCAGCTTACATAGCCTCTTGTCCCAGCTAAGAAGGCCAGACTTTGAATAGAATAGATATTGCCGGCCTACTTACTTGGTTTATCATCAACAGGAGCTTTTGGTGTGTCTTTTGCTTTAGGATAGTTATTCCATTTTTTTTACTCATATATTTTTTTCTAAGGGTTAGGTATGTCAAGTGTTTTTGTAGATTGAGTAGCCATTTTCTCTTTCATAGATCACTTTGGAGAAAAGTTTATTCAGGTTGAATACAATAGCTCTCCTTTATTGTATTCTGCAAGACAAAGAGTTTGTAAACACTCCTTTTAGTAGAAAGCAAATGAATCTGTTAATAGTTTGGAAGGGAGTTTTAGTTTTGTGACTCTGTCTCAAAATAGATCAAAATGAAGAACTCCCTGAAAACCACATGAGATCAAATGAAAATGAAGAGAATTCATTTTTGATAGACTTTGTCACTCCTCCAATTGAGAAATCCCAGGAAAGTCAAGTGATAACTGATGACCTTGAAGAAGAAAAGGAGAAAGCTGAACTGATGATGAATGACTTAACAGTTGATCCACCATTGTTGAAAGCTCAGAGTATCTTAGTATCTACTGATGCAACGGAGCCTTCAAAGGTATTTATATGAAATTATGTCTTTTATACTACAGTTTAAAACTCAAAATAGACCTTTTAAATATTTTATCTGCCACATTATGTACTTCTGAATTGTCTGTGGAAAACTCATCTTTTGATAATGACATATTGTCAGGTAGACAATAGAGTCAGTAGAGTTTTACTTCAGGGAAGGTTTACAGTGACTATAATAAAAGTATTTTCTTAAAAATTATCAAAGGCATATGATCATAATATACTCTTAAATATCTCAGAAATACAAACCCATAAGTGGGTAGGTTTCTATAGGTCTCCGTATTATAAAAATATAGCTATCTGGAATAACTTCTGAGGTTTTGAATTAGTGAAAGTTATTCTTTTAGGTATCATTTTTAAACATTTTACAAATTTTAAGGAAAATCCTTAAGACATGTTATCACCATCTTGCTTACTTAAAAGGATGGACAGGATTATTATCACAAACATTATTATTACTATTATTACCTTGAGAACCAGATTTTTGGTGTGTAGGATTACTTGTCAATGTACTATAATGTGCCAGGAAACTGTAGTCTTTTTAAATTTATGGTACAGCACTTTTAGTCTTTATTCCTCTTGAATTTAGTCTTTATTCCTTATAGCTATAGTTAGCTGGTGGCTATGTATACCTAATCTTGGGGAAGGTAACAGTGCTAGTTGAAAATCTGTGGTTGAGGAGGACTTTTATAATACAGAATATTAGTGCTTTGTATTATAATTTATGGAGATGGTTCATTAAACCATGCTACAGTTATATTGTTCCTAACCACTTTCTTCAGGAAAAGTCACTTATGCCAAGTTAGTGATGTGCTTACATCTGTGGTCTCACTTCACTGATCTGTCTGTGTAAAGTAGAGAAGTTACTCCTTAAAAAGAAAAAGCATATTCTGGAACTTACAGACAGGACCCTAGAAATGTCTAATAGCAGCAATTCTCAATAACAACAGGCAATTTTGTATAAAAAGTAAGAGCATAACATTCCGTTTGATTGAATCCTTGGCTTTATCCTTACTCTGTCCTGAGGGATCTTCCTCAAGTCTAAATCACATCACTTCCCTGCTAAGGTCTCGATTGGATTGTCATCAGAAGAATAAAATGCAAACTCCTTCCCACATCCTCACGACCTCACACCATTCTTCTCTGACTATATATTCATCCACTCTCACTGCCATTCGCTGTGCATTGGCGTCATTCACTTTCTGTTTCTCAAAATTATCAAGCTCTTTCCCTTCTCAGGCTCTTAGTACTTACTGCTTCTTTCTTCCCACAGACCTTCCTTCATGCGGGCCCCCTTTTCCCCATGATTTTTCTTAACACTGCTGTCAAGACCTCAGGGAGGCCAGGGGCACCTGGGTGGCTCAGTGGGTTAAGCCTCTGGCTTCGGCTCAGGTCATGATCTCAGGGTCCTGGGATCGAGCTCCGCATCAGGCTCTCTTCTCTGCTCAGCAGAGAGCCTCCTTTTCCCCCTCTCTCTGCCTGCCTCTCTGCCCACTTGTGATCTCTGTCTGTCAAATAAATAAATAATTTAAAAAAAAAAAAAAAAAGACCTCACGGAGGCCTTTCCTGGTCATTGTCATTAACATAACCCCTCATCCTAGTCACACTCACTGGACCCTAGTTTATCTCCACCATGACTCACATTTGGTTTTGTGTTTCATGTCCGTCAACCCTTTCTAAAATGTGGTATCCTTATTAGTTTCCAGTAGCTGCTGTACTTGACACATAGTAGATGCTCTAAAAGCATTGATTTCCTGGCCTCTAGGTAGGTAACTATGACAGTTACAGTGAGTAATCCATCTGTGGTATTTTCTCTTTAATAGAAAACAATTGAAGATAGGAATATGAAGACTAAAAAGTCAACAAATACTAGAGCCTCCAGTGCATCTGGCAGGTAATAAAGCTGTCGTTATCCCTCATTAATGAGTGTACATTCCAATGAAGCTAGTTTTAATTTAACTTCTGTAAAGTGAATTTCATTTGATATTATTTGATTTTCTTTAAACTCCCATCTCATGAACTGAATGAGGTCATTACTTCGTGATAAAACTCCTCAGTTGATCATATTCTTTTATGAAAAGGAGTTGGTTAGGTGTTCTCTATGCTCTGCATTGTTCCTAGGATGGAGTTTCTGTCCTGTTTTTCCTGAGACAGTACATATCAGTAATAAAGCTGAAGTCCAACATTATACTTCTTTATTAAACACCTTTGTCCCACACATGAAAATTGTACTTAAAACCTCGAGGTTCTGTGGACTAAGTTGGTTTCTTGAGATGAGAAGACTCCATATTGTTTCATTCACACTGATGACAACGAATGCCTAACTCATAAATGATAATCAGAACCTTCTCAGTCTTTTCAATTACCATAAATCAAATAAAACTAGAGTCTGCAAACTTTAACTGTAAATTGCCAGTTAGTACATGTGTTGGACTCTGTAGGCCGTATGGTCTCCGTTGTAGCTACTCAGTTCTGCTGGTGTAGCAGGGGAATAGTTGTGGTGCAGTAAACTTAAGAAATAAATAGACTGTACCAAACTGGATCATGGGTCATATTTTCCTGCCAACCCCTGAAATAGAGGATGCTGTTCTAACTTTATATTTAGAGTTGTTTATTGTAACAAAATGATACAAGAGACTTAAAATCTACTTTATTAATACTTTTATTTCCGTGTAACTTGAGATGTAGTCCATTTTTCTTGAAAATGTTCTAATTATAAATATCTTGAAAGAGCATCCATTTGAAGCTCTTAGTAGATGAAGAAAAAACTATCATTATTTTCCTATTTTATCATCACTTTCAAAATACTTATAATTTATTAATTTACAATATAATTTCAAATGTAGTAGTTGTGAATTCTAGTGAATTTTTCTTCTTCCAAGTATAACTAATATTTTCTGTTGATTTATTTGGATCTTTTCAGATTAATGACCCCTGAGTTCTTAAAGAAATCTAATTCTGTAAGGAGACCTCCGTCAACAACTACCTCTTCTCACTATTTAGGGACTTTGAAAGTCTTGGACCAAAAGCCCTTACAGAAACAGAACATAGAACCTGAAAGAGCAGACAGCATAAGGGCAGCTGTTTATCAGGTAAAAAGGAAAACGTATAACAAAAAATGAAGAACTGATCACGTAATAAGATTACCTGTTTACCAAGGAATGAAAAGAACCTATCAGAAATGATGGCTTAATACTTAATTTACTAGGAAAGATGTTCTTTTATAATACCTGAGCAACCCAGAGGTTTTTTTTGTTTTACTAGAATACTTCCTTCCAAGCTTTGCTGAACCGATCATGGTTGTTTAAGAGAATATGCCATAGCAACTTATGAAAATACGATAAAAGCAAAAATACTGTTAAGGTCTATACATGTTTTTATACTTTTTCTCCTTAAAATGTATATTGTTAAGAACACAAAGAGTTTTAATTTTTTCCTGAGACTTTGCATTAAGCTTACACAGAACAAGACTTTTCCTGATTTTTTTTTCACAGTTCCCAAAGACATCCTTTTTTTTTTTTTTTTTTTTGTCTTGTTTGTTTTACAAAATAGTACACTTTAGAAAATTATACTTGTAAATTTTGGAGAAAAATGTTAATTTATGTAGCCATTATGTTCAATCTTCAAAGTCTGTTAAAACTAAGATAAGTTTTATTTTCTTAACTCATCTTTATATATTAGAATATTATCAGAAAAAGAAAAGTGATATTGGTTTATATAGAATTTCTACATTTTGTATTTTGCTTTTTTAAAATTTCTTAGGTGCTCGTGTGGCTCAGTTGGTTAAGTGTTTGCCTTCAGTTCAGGTCATAATCGAGTCCCACATCAGGCTCCCTGCTCAGTGGGGCGTCTGCTTCTCCCTCTGTCCCTCCCCCCTGCTTGTTTTCTCTCTCTCTCTTTCACTCCCTCTCCCATTTTCAAATAAATAAAATCGTAAAATAAAATTTCTATCAAATATTTCAGAAATGAATAAGAATTCTGAGTCATTTGGGAAACTGAATATTATATACTTTTTTCTTGTTTTCACAGGAGTGGTTAGAAAAGAAAAATGTGTATTTACATGAAATGCACAGAATTAAAAGGATCGAAAGTGAAAACTTAAGGATCCAAAATGAACAGGTATTCTGAAATATAGAAATGGAAAATATTCTGGGTTTTTAAGTTAGTAAAATATCTCTGAGTAACATTTCTAAATCCACTGTTTTTTAAATGGCAAAATAACATGGATATATAAGAATTGATTATTGGTTTTATTTCTCTGGCACTTCATACATTTTTAGTTTGATATAAATATAACCATCTCACATGAAAACAGATATGCAGAGATTTCTGATTTTTGTATGTGTGGAATATATTCGACACTACTGATTTAGGAACTTACTATTACTTGTGACTACCTTCTCACTCTTATTTACTTACCTTTTCACTGTTAAAAATTGACTTCAGTCTTACAACTTAGCCAGGAACATAAAGGATCAGCAGATATGAACCTCCATTTTTCCTCTTTTCCATCTTGAATTTTACATGTGTCCTTAAGACTAACACCTATGGAGGGGTGCCTGGGTGGCTCAGTGGGTTAAAGCCTCTGCCTTGGGCTCAGGTCATGATCTCAGGGTCCTGGGATCGAGCCCCACATTGGGCTCTCTGCTTAGCAGGAAACCTACGTCCCTCTTTCTTTCTCTCCCTACTTGTGATCTCTGTCTGTCAAATAAATAAATAAAATCTTTAAAAAAAAAAAGAAAAAGACTAACGCCTTTGGGGGAAAAAAAATACTAACGCCCATGTGAGCTCTTGACTGGTATCCTTCCCACTTACTAGAGGTGGACTCTTATTTTACTCTGGCCTGTACTTCAGTCTCTACCTCTAACTCCTGCTGGTGGTCCATAACATGCTTAGTTCCCTCCCGACTTCTGAGTTAGAAGCCCTTCCCTCTGCTGTCCAGTAGTAAAGGGATTCAGAAGGAAACCGGGTTCCCCAATGCCTGGTACTGCATGGAGAAGCATGCAGGGGTGTGCCTGCATCCCCATCAGCAGTTCTGCGGCCTTAGATGGCTGAGCTCCGAGCCTGACACCTTCTCCTGTCATCGTCCATCACAACTCGCTGAGGTGGCTTGTACCTTTACTTCTAAAGTGTGTTTTTTTATAAGACTTCATGTCGTTTAGCATTAAGCAATAAGGCAGAGAATATAATGGGTTTAGATGGAGGTAAGTCAAGTAATAACATACTTACCATACCCTCATCTACATTTTTCTCAGTTTGGCACCGAGTTTCAGCATCCCGGCTGTGTTTATTTCGTAACAGTTTTATGCTTTGATGTCAGTCAAAATTCAGGTTCAAAGCAAAGATCCAGGGCTTTCTGCAGGACTTGGCCAGTTGAGTTCACTCTTACTTTATAAGCCTGAAACTTCCCTGATATTTTCCTTGTAATGGAATGTTTTATTCTGAGCATTTTGCAGTAGCACTCAGGCCATTATAGTTCATTTTGATAACGTTTGTTTAGTAGGCTTCCAAAAAAGAGTTCTTTCCCATGAATAGCAGATCAGTATCTAATAAACGGGTTTAGAAAAGGACATTTTAAACTGCAATGAATAATTCCGATAATACTTTTTTTCTAAATCCACTTGTCTCAACCATTCTAAAAAAATTACCTGCCCTGAACAACAAAGTCTAGAAATGACGATGATGAAGGGAATTCAACACAATCTGTATGTGTCTGTATCTGCCGCTGTCTGTCCACTTGTTTATATGTCTGTCTCTTATTTTTTGAAACAGAAAAGAGCTGCTAAGCGAGAAGAAGCATTAGCATCCTTTGAGGCCTGGAAGGCTATGAAAGAAAAGGAAGCAAAGAAAATAGCTGCCCAAAAAAGGCTTGAGGCCAAAAACAAGAAGAAAACAGAGGAAGAAAATGCCGTGAGAAAGGAAGAAGCACTGCAGGTACTCGGCGGCATGATTTTGCCTTCTCTGACTACTGGAGATTAGTGACTAGCTCTGGCTCTCCTTATTGATCATTTTCACGGTTAATAAGAAAATCATTGTGTACTTTTTCAGGCCTTTGAACGATGGAAAGAGAAAAAGATGGAATATCTTAGAGAGAAAAATAAAAAGGAGAGAGAATATGAAAGAGCAAAGAAGCAGAAAGAGGAGGAGACGATTGCTGAGAAAAGGAAAGATAACCTAACCGCTGTTGAGAAATGGTAATCCCAAATGAGAGCTATTTGATAGTTTCCAAGTGAATAACACTTTAAGGCTCTTGAAAAGGTTATTTGCTTGAAATTTACTAAAGCATTGCCATCTCATTATTGCAAAGCTATATTCAGGAATCTTTATTCCATCCTCCCCTTTAACCATCCAGTGTTCTGTAATATCCTACATAGGAATGAAAAGAAGGATGCTTTTTTCAAAGAAAAGGAGAAAGAGAAAATAAATGAGAAAAGAAGAGAAGAACTGAAAAGAGCAGAGAAAAAAGATAAAGATAAGCAAGCTATTGATGAATATGAAAAATGGCTGGTAGGTATTGTCTGTTAATGCACTTGTGTCTTGTGAATGCACTTTATTCGTGACTTTTCCATCCAGTTCTTTTTGTCTCTGCCTACTGACCATTTTTACCTGAAGCTGCCTTGTGGAATCTTGTTCTCTCCCTGTGTCCATCCTATTGTCTTCGATTTACTCATTTCTGTTGATGCTAAACTCTTTCCTCAAGCACTCAAATGTCAGGCAGAATATTCTTCGTTATCTGCATCCTGACATTCATTTACTTACCAATCACGCCTGTTCTTCCTTTGCAATGACTGTTACGTCTGAAATCATGGAGAGCTGACAAGTGCATTGCTGACGGTATGCCAGGCTATTTTAGGTGGGACTCGTCATGACACATAGTAATACAGGATTGAATAGTGAGAAAGTTACTCCATTTTTTAAATTCTCTTTTGATCTTTCTAATGACCTCAAGGAGAAGGTTTCATTTTGGTGTTTTTTAATGAAAGAAAGTAAGTAGAAAGTGTGGGAGGAAAATGTCTAGCTGGACTTAACATTATTTTGTTTTTTGTATTTTTTGTTTGTTTTAATGTACTTATGTTTATGGTCACTTTTCATTGATGTTAAGCAAAATACCATTTTCTGGCTTAAAATATCATTATAAATATGCATGTTTATCAATATTTGGCTAAGAATGCATTCCTATGAATAAGTACTTTATATATGAATTGGTGACACATTCATATGAGTGGTTAGCACGTCCCATGTTGCAGCAACCAAAACGTGTAAAATTGCTCCGCTGGGTTTGGGATCCAGTAGGGTTTCTTTCCAGTAGGAATGGTTGTCTACCTTTTTTTTTTTTTAATCCACATCCATCTGCTAGTTAAAAATATCATCCAGGGAATTTTGTGGTTGTATTTCTCTGGTTAGGACTGAACGTGAGCAGCTTTTCATTTGTATAAGGGCCTTTTATAATTTTTTGTGGAAACTGTTAATTCATAGACTTTCCACATTTTTCTGTTGGTCTTTTTCTTCTTGATTTTTAGAAGCTTGTTTAAGTATTAGGGAAATTAACCCATCATTTCTGGTAGGAGTTACAACTACTTTTTCCCCATTGTTTTGTTGGTTTCTAAGCTTTGCATATAGTATTTTATGTCATGAAGAACTGATTTTTATTTTCTGGTGTCAAATATATCAATCTTTTAGGTTCTGATTTTCAAGCATAATTGAAAAGGCTTTCTTTATAACTTGAGGCTAAAAGAAGTACTCCCATTTTTCTTCTAATAACTTTATAATTTTAATATCTTGACATTTTAACATTTGATCAGCTTGTAATTTACCTTGATAATAGTGGGGTATATGATTCTGATGTTATTTTTTCCAAATGCATCTCCTATGAAATAGCCTATCTTTTATTTTATATTTTTATTAAAGAAATACATTTTTTATTTTAAATTTTTATTAAAAAATTATATATTTTATATAAAAGATATTTTATATCTTTTATTCATTGATTTGAGGTACTGCCTTTATTATATGATACCTTCCCAGATTTTAGGGTCAATTTCTTGACTTTCTGTCCCATTGGTCAATATCAAATCTCATGGTACATATTCCAGCACTGTACTGTCTCATTATCAGGGCTTCATATGTTTTCGTATCTGTTTTGGTTAATCTTTCTTCCTAGCATGTCTTTCAAAGTATTTCTGACTGTTACTGTTTACTTTTTCACATCAGCTTTAGAACCAACAGTAGCTAGAGAGGCATGCAGGACACAAAGCAGTCTATTTAAAGATAGGGTAAAAAGATGAAGCACTTAGGAATAAACTTAAGAAATGTACAAGACCACTATGAAGAAAATTTTAGAATACTCCTGCCGGACACAAATAAAGACTTGAGAACATGGATCCAAACTGCTCTTGGATAGAAACACTCAGTCTTAAAATGACGTTATAGATGTCCGTGCTTCCTAAAGTAGTTTACAAATGTAATGCAATCCTAATAAATAGGACAAAAGAATTTCTTCTTGTTTATGTATTGATTTTAGTGCTACTTTATGCTAAGTCCATGCAGAAAAACAGTAAGAAAAAAAAGTGATCAGAATTGGTTGGATGGTTTGAATGAAAAAGGTAGTGTTTCATGATGGCTTCCTTAAACTCTTAAATAGTCCTTGGTTCAAGAAAAATTAAAACTCGGGGCACCTGGGTGGCTCAGTGGGTTAAGCCTCTGCCTTCAGCTCGGGTCATGATCTTGGAGTCCTGGGATCGAGCCCCGCACTGGACTCTCTGCTCAGCAGGGAGCCTGCTTCTCCCTCTCTCTCTGCCTGCCTCTCTGCCTACTTGTGATCTCTCTCTCTGTCCAATAAATATATAAAATTTAAAAAAAAAGAAAAATTAAAACTTCTTCTATCAAGGAAGCATATACCAACTGTGCTATATCACTTAGGGCAACTAAATTGACATTTTTTCAGTTTTATTTTCACATACTTTTGATGATGGGAATAGAATTTTCTTAATGACTAAGTCACTGTTAGGTACATTATGTTTTATTACAGTATTTGGCCACTTTCTTATTCTAATCAGTCCTCTGGAGAACAAAAACTTATCAAAGATGAAAATAACTTGTTTTGATATGTAGTACAACCTTGACAAATATCATGCTACTTATAAAAACATCCAGTCACATTACAGATCTAGTCCTCCAACTTGCCAATTTCTTATTGCAGTTTGTTTCTAGAAAGAATGGAAAAATACTCCCATATGGAAATCTAAGAACTTCAACTTTAATGTAAAGTTAAACATCTCAAACTTTTGTTATAAAACCTGCTTTAAGTAATGAGCATTGGATGGGTTATCGTTTTAGGGGAAAGTTATAGTCAAAGATCAGTAAGACTCTCTTCTTTATGCTGGTTCCCAGATTAATGAATAGTTACCATTAATAAGAAAATGAGTAAAAAATTCACACTCCAAAAAACAGTACTCAAAAGGACTGTTTAACAAGATTCATTTAATGATTACTCCAGATAACCTTTTTGATCATCTTAATCGATATTAAGGTTGATAATTAGTTGCCTGTTTCCTATTCTGGCTTTCTTAGCACCTACTTTTAAGAGCAGACTTGTTTCATGTTTCCCTCTCTCTCCCCATGTGAAATGGAATGGACAAAAAGAGGTATGTGCAGTCAGTTTCTGTGGACTCAGCCCCACACTGCTTTTCTGCTCCCTAGCTAGAGGGTGTGCCGCTCTCTAAGATACTTCAGTGTTTAACAGAGACCCAGTTACAGTTTTTTGTTGTTGTTGCTGTTTTTTTCTTAGTTAGGATTATGAAAGGAGAATCACTCTTTGCTTTAGTAGGAATAGCAAGCATGGGGCAAAATGTTAAGACAGTAAAAAAGAATTTCATACCTCTTTTCATTCCTTTTGTTGTATGTGAATAATTGTATGCTTATGGAAGCCTTGCATTATCGTATTCTTCTTGTGACACATCAATTCCATACACTTGCTGGTGAAAGGATCATAGACATCTCATAATGTACCAAGATGCTGCCCCTCCCAAGCCGTCCAGCCTGTAGAGGTGACACTATCTAAGCTTCCTGGGTATTACTGCTCTTTGAGAAAATCACCAGTATGAGGAAACCACCGAACTCTATAGTGCTAGCAGAGACTTGGAGAAATGAAGAGACAATCTGAGCTGCAGGATGAAAAAAGCTAGTGCTGCTAACATTTCAGGAATTCCTGGATTAATGTTTAATTTTCATAGTAATCCTCACATAGTCCTTTCTTTGAAGGGAGTGTGTGCACGGAAATAAAATGATTCTAAAATTCATCCAGCATAATAAAAATGGGAGACTATAGAAGGTAATATTTCCAAAATAAGATGAGGTAGAGGACTGTTTCTATCAAGCAATAAAGTATAAATTTACCGTCCTACTCTCCCATGAACCAGCATTCTCCTCTCCTGGATTTGTCCCATCACTTTCCAAGATGTATAATTCTTAATTCTTAATTCCTCATTTGCCTCCAGTTGTGGTTACACATCTCACTACCCCTTTTTAATAGCTAAACTTCTAAGGAAGTTTTATTTACACTCCATACCCTTTTCACCCTCAGCACACTCCAGCCTTGTCTCTTTTGCCATCACTATACTGAAACTATACTCCGAAAGTTAGTTTTGCCAAACCATCTAGCAATCCAATGTGTTGTTTGCTGCTGCATTCCCCAGACCTCTCAAACATTCTCCCTAGCCACTTTCATCTTCTGGCAACTGTCACCTACCCTGGGTACCTTGCTCCCCTGGTGTCTCTCATTTCTCTGCCTTTCTCCTCAATGGCACTTGTTGACTTCTCTTCTCTTACCTGTGTTCCGGATGTTACCATTGGCATGCAGGCCCCACACCACCTCACTCGCCCACCTTTCTTTTCTGGCACCTCCTCCTGTCTTCTGCCCAGTTTAGTCACACTGGCTATCACTGGCCCTCTTGTTTCCTCTCACATCCCACGTTTCTCCCACGTGTCCGAGCCCTCACACATACTACTTGCTCTGCTTGAAATGCTCTCTCCTCAGTGCGTCTCACAAGGGGCTTCTCTTATCTGGCTGGTCTCACTTTGAAATGACTTTCCCTGAATCCACTTTTCTTTGAAGTCACGCAGTCTGTTTTATTCTTTAGCAATCACAACAATTTTTTTTATATGTTCCATAGAAATTCTCACAATTTGAAATGATCTGTTGTTTGTTAACTGTCTGTTTTGAAAATCCCCTGAAGGACAAGGACCAAATTTGTGTTTGGATTTTAGAATCACGTTCTATGTGGTCCCCTGTAGTATACTGCTTGACCCAGAGTAGGATCTCGGTGCTCAACAGTTGGATGAATGAACACAAATCAAAGCAGTATAATACCAGTAAAATAATAGACACCCCCACCCAGGACCTCTTAGAACCTGTGACAAGGAAGGATGTGCTGCTGTATAATAAATAACACAAATTAATAGATGCAAGGAAACTGTAACTTGGCTTATTTGTGTGACATTTGGGCATGAGATCACTTCAGAGCAAAGCGAAAGCACCTAAGCATTAAATATAAAATGCCAAACAATAGAAGAACTGAAGGAAAACAAAACACTATCAAGTCTCACAGGGATAAGATGCTTTTCTAAACCGAGAAGTGCTATAGAAATAAAAAGGAAAACATGAACAGATACTGAATTTAAAATCATTAATGTGTTAACATAAAAAGTCCATGTAGGTTCTGCTTGGGGGGTAGATTCCTACAGCTGGTTTGGAAAATAAATCATTTCCCAGCAAATTAATACCAGCAATTTCACTCCTAGGTAGATACTTGGAGAGAAAATCTTGACTTAAAAGTACAAGGTATTAAACAGGGATGTTTACGAGGGGGAAAAAGAATCATGCTTTCAACAACACAAAAATAGGTTAAATGGTGATAAGTTGACATGCTGGAACTCTATGAATATTGTATGGAATATCAATGAACTAGAGCTGTAATTCACATAGGTGGTTCTTAGAAATATTAAGATGGATAAAAAAGGAAGCTGCAAAAGTACAGCATGTTACATTTTACTCTAATTATAAAAACATGCAAAACAAAATTACTTGTTTTGAGATTAATTCATTTATAGTACAAGTACTAAGAGATGCATGCGCCGAAGTGATAAGCATTAAGTTGAGAGTAATGGTTACCTCACTGGGGTGGAGAGGAAGCAGTATGATGGAGGAATGAACACAGAGACCTTCGAAAGTCCTTGTTTTTCTTCATAAGGCAGATGGTGGGCACATAAGTTTTGATTACATTACTCTTTAAACAATTGTCTCGGCTGAAATAGTTCATTTTTTTTTTTTTTTTTTGCTAAAAAGGACAGAGTAATGTAGGTAAAATGTGTGCTGCAAAGATAATATATATTATATGAAAATATACAAATTACTAAGCATTAAAACCATCGATACCTGTAGCCAGATAATTAAGCAAAAAAATTCACGAAAGGGCTAAAGAAAAATATAATATGCTCAAACTTAATAAGCAAAGAAACATGAGACTTAATGTTCAACTATTTATAAAAATTTTGAAGTGTCCCTGCTGGTCGTGGCATATTCAACCTTTGCACCCAGTAAATTAAGTTCTGAGATTCTGTTCTCATCACTAACTTCTCATAATTTTCTCTTTGAGTTATGGAATTAGAGGTCTTTTTCCCCCATTTTTCATAATTTTGTTTAAATATTATCACTTTAAATATTAAAAAATAAGTGATTAAGTGATGCATTAGTACCTATTGGTAATATACTTATAGATGAGCAATATACTCAGCCACTATTCCTTTATAACCAGTTAAATAGGAAGTGACATTTTAATGTCTTATAATAGATTACTTTGTTCTTTAGCAAGCAACTTGATTTGAAAATAATGTTCATATATGTATATAAATTTAAAGTTTTCTATTTTCTCTTTAGGAAAAGAAAGAAAGGCAGGAAAGAATCGAACGAAAACAAAAGAAGCGTCATCCCTTTCTGGAAAATGAGGCACTTCCTCCCTGGAGCCCTCCAAGCAGAACTGTATTCTCAAAAGTGTTCTGATACTTCTCATTTTTACATTATTTAGTTATCAATTCACCATTTTAGCTACTATTTATTCAATTAGTTATAGTTAGTAGAGTCTATTTTTATTAAATGCCAGCCATTTCCACTAACAATGGAAAAGATGCTTTGGAGTTTAATCAGTGAAATAATTGAAAGCTTTTTTTTTGGACTGTAGGTAAACTGCCTCAGATGAGAAGCTAATAATCAGATTGCTCTTACCATTCGAATGACCATCACGTCCTGACAGTCCTTACAATCAAATGATCCATGGTCACTTTCCCGAAGCTGTGCATGGTATTTAAGTGGGTTTATTCCTCAGAATAGGAAACCATCTAGGTACTATAATCATAGAAATTATGAATGAAATCTGTGAATGATTGTGCACCTAGATTCAGGTTTTAAAAGGAATCATATCTGGGGGTATGCATATATGTAAATATACATACATATATATATATATTTTTTTTAAACTGATCTTTAGCTCAAGCAGTTGCACTTGCACTGTGCAAGTTAGAGTTTCAGTCAGTTAAGGCAGTAGTTCAGTAGAACTCAAATCGTTGAGGCATTTTATTTCAAAAGTTTGCCTTATGTTTTAATATGAGTTTTATCTGTCCCACACTTAAGGTGACAATCGTAGGCACTTTTATAATGAGTAGACCTCTAAAATGTGTCTTCTAAGTTCTATCTCACTTTATTATTTCAGTGGTACCAAAAATATATCCATTTCTTGGTAGTGATATACTTAACGCAATAGTTATGGAAATTCCATGAGAGTTCAAGGTCATTATCACTGTTAATAATTTTTTCCAGACTAAAGCCATAAAGGTGATAAAGGTAATTTTCAATCTCTTAGCTTATTCCAGAGCCTTATAGTTTATATTTAGGAGACAGCTATATAGGAAGGCAATTTGTAGAAAATGCCCAAAGAATCTTTATTTATTTATTTGATCTCTGCATATCTTTAAATTAATTGGACTCATACTTGAACTGGTCAGCTGATTTATCACAGACCAAATGTATGCTCTCAGAGCTGCAGTACTACTTTAGCCAATGATGCAGCACAATGATGGATGAGAATAAATAATTACTATTTATTAAGCACCTAATGTATGCTTGCTGCTGGATCTTTACAGATGTCAATTCTTATCTTTAGAACAATTATTCAGTGTAGGTGTTATTTTGCAGATTAAAAAATACTGAGACTCGGAGAAATAACTTGCCGTACATTTAGCATGTGATTGAATCGGGATGAGAATTAAGTCTTTCTCCCTCCAGAATATATATTATATCAACTTTACAAACACATATCACCTCTGGGATCCTAAAATCATGTATTGTTATCTGAAGATTATCTTTCTTTTAAGAAATATCTGTTATTTAGAGATGTTGAACTTTATTAGATCTATAAAGTGGAAGAAGTTTCCATAATAGTTGAAGATTTAGTCAAATGCCATGTACCTAGCGTTAGAATGTCAGGAAAGCCAGCAGGTTGTGGAACAGAGGCTTTGAGATAGTCACTCAGGAAGTTTCAGAGGATTAACCTCATTGCGGTGCATGTGCAAAATAAGGGAAATACCGTGGGTCACTTTCTATGATCACATCAGTGCTATGAATAAATTGGTTTTAAAATTATAAACAAAACTAGAAGCACACTGCCAGGAACTAGGAGCATACTTCATGAAATTGAAACTGTTATCATCAGTACTATCAACATGGGATTTAGCTCATCTCTTTTTCACCAAATATATATATAGTGCCTACCAGAATGAATCGTTGTTTTTGATATCCAATTAACTATTCACAGCTATAAAGGAATTTGCAAATTCCAGGGAAGTAAAAGGAAAAAAAGATCAGGGATATGAGATCATAAATAAGTCATAAATTTCATATTAAATATTTGCTTACACTTCCCAATTATTTTCTTCTTCATTATCCTATTTAGCAGCTTGCCATTATCCCTTCTTAGTTGTTGTGAGCACTGAATGAAATTAGTAATTAAAGTAAACCACATGGCATTGTTTTCATTTAGGGACTATCAAGAGCCCTGCATTTCCCCACTTCATGTATGTGAGAAGATTAATGTAGGCGGCATTGATAATGGTTATTTGACATACATTTTTAGCAAACGAAGGGAGTTCCTAAAAAGAAACGTAAATACTAATTTCTTAGCACTGCTTGTGAAATAGGATGAAAAGAGAAATTGAGGTGTTTGCAAAGACCCAACAAGTTGTTTCCCTCAAATGGGGAAGTTTATCTTACTATGATAAATAATACATTATTTCCCGTTTACAGCAACCTGTGCTGGCCAGTTATCTAGTTGAATGAAACCCTCTTTTTTCCTGCAGCAGAAATAAAGTTGAGTTTTGGGAGCTGGGTGAAAATAAAGTCCTACTTATTTTCTGAGATCGAAGGGGCAAATCCAGCCTGGTAGTATTCTCGTGAATATATTTATCTGTT
Organism: Lontra canadensis; assembly: GCF_010015895.1. Classification (NCBI taxonomy): domain Eukaryota; kingdom Metazoa; phylum Chordata; class Mammalia; order Carnivora; family Mustelidae; genus Lontra; species Lontra canadensis. The sequence continues at coordinate 122,723,007 of NW_022630995.1, read as the reverse complement.
TAAGGGGTATGAGTTCCCCATATATCCTTAAAAGTATCAAATGTAAATATACATATTTACTCATTAAGTTTTCATTAATTTATAATAAGAGGGAATTCAAATAAAGGACACTAAAAACCTATAGATTTTCAGGTGAAGCTTCTAGTTTTGTAAGTTGTATTGATCACTTGACACTTCAAAGTAAAGAAAATAAGAATTTAATGAATAATCTAAAACATTACTGAAAAGAATTTCCCTAGAAATTTACTTATCAGTACAAAAAATAAAATTTTTTACACAATGTATTTTCCATAAAAAATAGTGTTTGTAAGAAAATAGTGTTACATAAATAAAGAGAAACTATATGGCATTTTAGATCAGAAGGAAGAGGCAGTTTTCTTGAAGAAGATAAGAAATGTTCAGGGATAACAATTTTTCAGTTGTTTGTATTATATCACATTTTGAAAATGTTAGTGGCTCGTTTATTGTTTTAATATTATTGAAACTGATATTTTTCACTATTGCCAAAGCAGTAGCTGATAATAGTTAAGTGTCCACAGCTGTATTACCTGAGAGTGATAAAACTGCATCTGGGAGGTTTTAATACTTTAATAAAACAGGCCCAAACCCTATTTCCAAGTTGAACAAAACTACTCTGACTTGCCCATGCCCATACCACTAACCAGAAGAATCCAGAGTTAGAGATGAGGTGTCCAGTTTTCTAGTTGTAATTTGCCCCCATCCCACCCATAATTTTGAGAACCCAATAAAACTTTTAACGCTGAATTTTGTAACCATGGTCATTATCAGCTTGGTTCATTGTGATCCTCTCAGATGGTCCCTTATCCTTCCAGTGCCTTCTCCATAACTCCACCAGATCAAGGCTCTGTGGACACCTGCATGACTACTTCATGGGTGGGGGAGACATAAGTTTCTCAAGCCCTGAGTCATAGGCGAAGATACAATGGGAAAAAGGAATTTCACAAAATGGGAGAAATTGCATGTTAGTCAAAGTAGTTCCCGAGAATAAACCCGTACAGAAAACAAACTTTCCTGATGTCATCTTCGCTCTAATTTCAGAAGTGCTATATTAATAGGTATTTAGACCCATATGCTCCCAGGCTACACAAAGCAAAGATATTATCAGTTGCCCTGCTTCCTAGGTACACTGGCTGACAGAATAATGAATGCTATATAAATGCTTAACTGGAGACTTCCCTGAATTCTTTCTGTTTTAAACTTTCAGGTGATTTGATTATTTTGAAACATGTTACATGTAATTGTATAATGTTAACTAAATTATTGGTATTAAATTTAGGATGTTGTTTTAAGAATTACCTGAGGAGATGTACTTACTGTCTGCTTTCTAGTAGCATACTTCATGTTGTGCTGAATTAAAGTTAACCATTCAAGATTTATTTTATTGGGTTATGATGTTATTTGTTGATCGTGCCATATTTCATTTCATAACTTTGGAAAATGTGGTATGAGTTTCATTTGTGGGCTAATGATGAAATGATCATTGCCATTTGCAGCAACATGGATGGATCTAGAGAGTATAAATGCTAAGCGAAATAAGCCAGAGAAAGACAAGTACCATATGACGTCGCTCATGTGTAGAGTTTAAGAAACAAAACAAAGAACTGCCCCCCCCTCCGCAAAAAAAAAACCAGACTCTTAATTATAGAGAACAAATAGAGGGTTACCAGAGGGAAGGTGGGTGAGGAGACAGGTGAAATAGGTGAAGGGGATGAAGAGTGCACTTACCATAATGAGCACTGAGTAATGTATAAAATGCTGAATCACGGTATTATACACCTCAGATTAACATAACACTGCTAACTAAAGAATTTTTTAAAAACATGAAATGATCATATTATGATATAATTATATTACATCTTCTACTAGAAATGCCTGAAAATTTTTCAAAACTGACTGAAAATTTGGATATAAACTTTTCTTTTACTTGAAGTAGTACATAAGTTACAAAGGTAATGTAATTATAAAATTACCAAATAATTAGAAAGTGCAAATAGCAAAAATAACCCACATTTCCATCTCCCCAAAATAATCATAGTTAACATATTTTGTACTCTACCAGCTTTTAATTTCCAGTGCCTTTTTTCCTATAGTTGGAATTAAATGGAGAGTGAAGAAAATAGAGATAAAATTCCCTCTCTCTCTGTTTTTCTCTGTGCCTCTCTCCCATGCCACCTGTGTGTGTATACCTATGTGTTGTATTTCTGTATACATATATCTTTGCATATATTTATTTATTAAATATAGATTAATATCTATAAATATATCAAATACATATTATATAAAATTTATATAAATATATATATTATAAATATATATATATATATATATTTGAGTACAAAACTCAGGAAACCAAATATGCAGTTTTGATCTTATTTCAATTTTAAAGAATAAAAATGTTTGAATATATGCATGTATACATATGTGTTATATTTCTATAAATTTCTGGTTACCAGCATTTTCCACTCAACAATAGATAATGAACATATGCTATTATGCTTTTTCTAATAATCTTTGATGCTGCAACTACAATCTAACCTATTTTGGGCAATTTGTTTCCTTATAAATGTTTACTATAATAAGGAATAGGACAGCCAACATCCTTGTAGTCACTACCCTTGTTATCAAGAGGGTGGACCTCATTAAATCTATAAAATGAAAAAAGAATCCATAGTATTTAAGGAGTTAGTCATATTCTTTGTATCTGCTATTAAAATGTGAGGCGGGACCCCTAGGTTGCTCAGTCAGTTAAGTGCTGGGACTCTTGATTTCCGCACTGGTCCTGATGTCAGGGTCATGAGGAGCTCTGAATTGGGTTCCACACTGTGCGAGGAACCTGCTTAAGATTCTCCCTCTCCCTCTCCCCCTCCGTCCCTCTCCCTGCCACCCTACCCCTTTGCATTGTCTTTCTTAAGGGGTGGGGGGCGGGGAAGAATGTCAGGAAAGCCAGCAGGTTGCGAAACAGGCTTTGAGATAGTCACTTAGAAGGTTTCGCAGGCTTAACCTCCCTACGGCGCATGTGCTAGAAAAGAAAGACATCTTGGATCACTTTGTCAGATCCCATCATCACTACAGATAAACAAAAGAAATTTCATAAACAAAACTAGAAACTTTTTTATATTGCCAGAACTACAAGGAACTACACGGGAATGGGAGTTGTTTAATGGGTACAGAAATCCAGTTTCTCAAAAGGAAGGAATTCTAGAGATCGGCTGCACCTCCGAGTGAGGGTGCTTAGCATTACTGAACCGTACGTTTAAAAATGTGTGAGATGGTAAATTTTATCTTACGTGTATTTTACCACAATTCAAAAAAAAAAACTGTACAGCAAGACAAAATGCTTACTCATTCATCCATGGGAGAAATACAGAGAAAACTTCTCCCCTAATTAGAGAGATGTCTTTTCCTTTGGTCTGATCAGATCGACTTGTTTATCCGGGACGACATATCCTTGATTCAATTACAGTTCTGAGGAATGTCCTAGCTGCTCAGTTTAAACGGAGATTGAACACTGAGTAGAAAAGAAACATTTCAACCACACCTTCTGATCATTCCTCCTTACAGATTTTTTTTTTCCCTTGGATATTCTTGCCCACCTAATTTTGAGATAAGCTTTAGGATTCTTTTTGAAGCTTTTAAAACAAAATTATGATTCTTGGTAGAATTGCATTAATTAGGCATAGTAAGAAAATATGTTGGTTAGAAAAAGAATAAAACCGGGGTGCCTGGGTGGCTCAGTGGGTTAAGCTGCTGCCTTCGGCTCAGGTCATGATCTCAGAATCCTGGGATCTAGCCCCGCGTCCAGCTCTCTGCTCAGCAGGGAGCCTGCTTCCTCCTCTCTGTCTGCCTCTCTGCCTGCTTGTGATCTCTCTGTCAAATAAATAAATAAAATCTTTAAAAAAAAAAAAAAGAATAAAGAATAAAACCAATCCTGTTCTGAGGCTGATTAATATTCACTTGTATTTTGTACAGAGAGCCATTTTACTCTTAAAATTAATGAATCTATTGTGCTCATGGATTCCCTTTTGGGAAAATCCACTGTGATCCCTACACATCTTCCATATACTCAAGAGTAACCGTTACTTTCTTTACTACATTGTTCCCTTGCCTTAAATAACTGTTATCAAAGGTCTCACCTTTGTAGGTGAATGTATGTATCTCCCCAACTAAAGAACTTTATGAGGGCAGGAATGATATTTTATATATATTATATATTTTATACATCTTGGTATTTGTCCTTTATCATGGGGCCTGGATGAATATTTCTTGGCTGATAAAGAACAAGTTAAAAATAGAATATAAAAGACTGCATATGTGTTTATCATGACCATAGTACACACAAGAGCAAGGACACTATTATTTGATAAATTTACATAAATTACTTTATAAATAATTAAGATGGCTTTAAAATGAGTATGATAACTATTGCAAATAGCTTAAAATTTTATTTTAACATTACATCACTTTTTCAGCCCAAAACAAAACAAAATTTTTAAAGTGGAAAACTCTCTGTGTATGTGTGTGTGTGACTACATTAAGTTGGAAAACCTCACATATATTCTAACATTCACAATTAAATAGATTGAGCCCTATCAAGAGAACTCTTTTTTCTTTCTTTCTTGGTATCCTTCCCATGGTACTATTCAGCAACAAAAAAGAAGGAATGAAGGAAGAGAGGGAGTGAGGATGGGAGGGCGGGAGGAAAGATAGCAAGCAAGCCCAGAGATCACTGGCTCATTCACACTAAATGACGTATCTTGGTAGAAAAATCCATTAACTAAAGCTTAAATTCAGATATACCAAGTGTGGATACTGAAACTAGACTCAACAGTGAGACTTCATTCTGGGTGAGTGGAGGGCATGGTCACTCTGTGCCTACTTTATCTCATTACTAGATTTAGAACTCAGAGTTACATCTTTAAAGCTTGTGATTGTGATTTCCACAAGGCTGCTAGATGTTGATTATCCCATATCAAAACTGCTCGTTCATCAAGCAGTGAACAAGCTGCCATGTGTGGGACTCCTCTATGAACGTTAGGGATTTGGCAGTAATAACCCCTGCTTTCAAGGAACTTATTGTAAGGTCAGGAGGAGGCAAACAAAAATCACCTAAGCAAATATACAAATAAAATAATTTCAGTTTCTGATAAATACTGTGAAGAAGATAAAGTAGTTTAGTGTGATAGACCATGACCAGGCTGTGGAAGATTTCTTTTCAGCAGGCATCTCTGAAGAAAAAACGTGAGAGTTGTGACCTGAAATGAGAAGGCAGCACTGGGAAGACTCTTTGGAAGAACAGCGCAAGCAGCAAGAACATTGAGTGCCGAGGCTTCGAGGAGGGAAAAGGCCAACATGGTGGGTGATGAACAAGAAGCAGAGAGGAAGGAAATGAGGCCAGAGAGGAAGGAAGATTATATAGAGAGTCTGAGGCATTTTAAGAAGTCTGTATTTTATTCCAAGTGCAGTGGAAGAGTTCTAGTTGAGGTGAAGTGATGTGATATACACTCTAAATAATTCTCTCACTCGGTGCCCCTGGGTGGCTCAGTCAGTTAAGTGTCTGCCTTCTGCTTAGGTCATGATCCCAGGGTCCTGGGATTGAGCCCCACATTGGATTCCCTTCTTGGCGGGAAGTCTACTTCTCCCTCTCCGACTCCCCCCCTGCTATGTTTCCTTTCTCACCGTGTCCCTCTCTGTCAGTCAATATATAATAAATAAAATATTTTTAAAAAATAATAAAATTTTAAAAAAATTCTCTCAAGACTACTATGTGAGGAGTAACCCATCGGGAGGTTTCTTTACTAGCCCAGATAAAGACTGATGGAGATTTGGTCTGGGGTTGTAGTGCTGGAGGTAATAAAAAGTGGTTGGATTTTATATACATTTGGAAGGTAGAGAAATAGATGTTTCTAATGGATAGAATATGAGGTATGAGGGGGAAAATCAACAACAGCATCAGGGTTTCAATCTAGCCTCAGTGAATGAATGGATAGTGATGCCCTTTATTCAGAGAGGTTTGTAGGTGACAGATTTGGGGATGCAGGATATGGGGGTGGATCTTACATTTGCAGGGATGGATGCCAGAAGTCTCTGAGCCTAGTGAAGGGATTAGGGAATGGAGAGGCCAAATGACCCAAATCTGCGTCCGGCCCTGCATGCTCTTTAACTGACACACACCGTACAGAACCCCACAGCACACTTATTGTTCCAGAAGGTTTAGTCAGTTCAAGGGACACTTCAAGCATAGGCCATGATCTGTCCTAGGAAGCAGTCGTATCCCAAGACAACCCATGTGGTGTTGCGTCTAGTCACAGAGGCTGATCAGCACTTCTCTTGCTGTTCAGAAAGCCTTTTTTTGCCACATTTTCCCACTACACTGAGCAGGAGGCACTTCAGTACATCATGATGAGGGGTCATGCAAAAGAAGTATCTCTGTCTTTTTACTTCCGGGAAGCTGCTTGGCCCCCATGCCACTTTCCTCACTCTTTTTCCAACAATTCTCCAATTCTACATAATAACAAATATGTATGAAGATCACTGTTAAGCGAAACACAAACACAAACTTAATATTGTATTCCAGAGCTAAAAGCTGGTAGGTTCACAAAGTCCTAGATTCACAAGGGTGACATTGTGGTAATAAATAAATATTTCATATTCGCTTCTGGCACAGAGCTTCTAAAAGTCTTGGAATCTCTTAAGTGATAAGTGCAACCTCGGTGTCTTTTGTGATGTTAACAAGTTGACTGTAGGACGCCCGGAGCCAGCGCGATACACCAGGGGTTGGAAAAACCACGCTAGGCAAAGAACTTGCATCAAGATCAGGACTGAAATACATTAATGTGGGTGATTTAGCTCGAGAAGTCTGATCAACGGATATCATGGAGTCTGGCAAGATGGCTTCTCCCAAGAGCATGCCGAAAGATGCACAGATGATGGCACAAATCCTGAAGGATATGGGGATTACAGAATATGAGCCAAGAGTTATAAGTCAGATGTTGGAGTTTGCCTTCCGATATGTGACCACAATTCTAGATGATGCAAAAATTTATTCCAGCCATGCTAAGAAAGCTACTGTTGATGCAGATGATGTGCGATTGGCCATCCAGTGTCGTGCTGATCAGTCTTTTACCTCTCCTCCCCCAAGAGATTTTTTATTAGATATTGCAAGGCAAAGAAATCAAACTCCTTTGCCATTAATCAAGCCATATTCAGGCCCCAGGTTGCCACCTGATAGATACTGCTTGACCGCTCCAAACTATAGACTTAAGTCTTTACAAAAAAAGGCATCTACCTCTGCGGGAAGAATAACAGTTCCACGGTTAAGTGTTGGTTCAGTTACTAGCAGACCAAGTACTCCCACTCTTGGCACACCAACCCCACAGACCATGTCTGTGTCAACTAAAGTAGGGACTCCAATGTCCCTCACAGGGCAAAGGTTTACAGTACAGATGCCCACTTCACAGTCCCCAACTGTAAAAGCATCAATTCCTGCAACATCCGCAGTTCAGAATGTTCTGATTAATCCATCATTAATTGGGTCCAAAAACATTCTTATTACCACTAACATGGTGTCATCACAAAATACTGCCAATGAATCATCAAATGCAATGAAAAGAAAACGAGAAGATGATGATGATGACGATGATGATGACGATGATGACTATGATAATTTGTAATCCAGCCTTGATGCTTGTAACATGTATACTTGGTCTTGAATCCATTGTACTAGATTAAACATGCATGCTGGGTATTTTCAAGTTGTGTTGTAGAAAACTTAAATGCTATTTAATGAGTAAATATGGTTATCCTTTCCGATTGAGATGTTGGGTTTTCTTTAATAGGATTAGTAATGGTTATTCATCAGCCTTTAAGTGTAAAAAATAAAACTGTTTTCATCAGAAAAAAAAAAAAAAACAAGTTGACTGTACTTCAGGAAGCAGGCTGGTTGCTAGGAGACCCAACCAAGGGGTTAGAGAGTTGGAATTTTCAGTCCTGCTCCTGGGAGGAGAGAGGGGCTGGAGGTTGAATCAATTGCCAGGTGCCAATGATTTCATCAGTCATGTCTTAGGAAATGAAGCCTCCATAAAAATTGAAGTGAAGGGAGTTTGGGGAGCTTCCAGGTTGGTGAACATATAGAGATTTGGGGAGAGTAGCACACTGGGATAGGGCATGGAAGCTAGGATCCCCTACAGATCTCTTTCTGAATCCTCAGGCCGTTCCTGAATTATGTATTTTTATAATTAACCAGCAAACTAGTAAGTAAAAAGTTTCTCTGAATTCCATGAGCCACTCTGGCCAATTAATCGAACCCAAGGAGGGGGTCGTGGGAATCTCCAATCAGAAGCAGAGGTGATAAATAACCTGGGTTTGCAACTGGCATCTGAGGTGGGGTGGGGGTGGGAGGCTAAGGGTTGGAGGGGTGGGGAATCATGTGGAACTGAGCTCTTAACCTTTTGAATCAGATGCTGTCTGCGTACAGAGTGTCAGAATTGTAGAACATTCAGATGGTGTTACAGAATTTTTTGTTGATGGTGTGGAAAAACCTCCACACATTGGAATTAAGGTACAGAATCCATTCAACAAGGTATAAAAGTGTATATAGTAAAAAATGTCTCCTTTTGCTGTTCTTGGCCACCAGCTTTGCTTTCCAAAAGGCAACTGTTATTATTAGTTTTTTTGTTTGCCCTTCCAAAGATATTGTATATATTAAAAGCATATAATTATTTGTTCTTTTTACCACCCTCAAATGATATTATAATGAGTGTACTAGGCTGTACAGTGTTTATACCTTGGAAAACTTTCTGGACTAATGCATATAGAAATACTTTTTTCTTATAGTTTTATGCCAATGCATTACATGGATATTTGATAATTTAATTGGACAGTTCCCTTTTAAAAGGCCATTTATTTCCAATCCTTTGCAGGTATTATAGTGTCAAATAAAAAAATCAGACATATAGTTACATGACCATTAATATGCTATTTAATTTGTATACAAGGGAAGCCAATCAATAAATTGATTTCATCTTTAAAAAAGAGAAACTACCACGATTTATATAAAAGGAAAAGTGAAGAGGAAAAAAGGAAGAAGGAAAAAACACCAACCATGTGGAAATATGACCTATATTTTCCTCTCCTTTGGTAAACTGCTGATTAGCTGGCTGTTGTCTGGGGCCAATGGGGATATTCTGCCTTGGACAGCTGGATAGGTCATTGAAGGAAACAATTTCAGTTACTATGGAGTCTTTAAAAAGCTTGATTTTTTTAAATGTTTTCATCCATTCTTTATTTTATTTTCTGTTTGTTTTAGATTGTTATTTATTTATTTGAAAGGAGAGAGAGAATGAGCAGGGAGAGCAAGAGAGGGAGAGGGAGAAGCAGACTCCCCACTGAGCAGGGACCCCCCCCTGCAGAACTTGATCCCAGGACACCAGTATCATGACCTGGGCTGAAGGAAGACACCCAACTGATAGAGCAACCCACACACCCCAACCTTGAGATTTTTTAATCCTAAAATATACCTGTCAAGTAATGTCTCTCAGTGTCTTTGGTTGGCACTTTGTCTTAATCAGGCCAGGTCTGCACCAGTCCCTTCATCAACATTTCTCACAGACGATATTGTAAAGTATCGTGGGCACATCATTTTACACGTGGATAAGCACCGTCATAGCAACAAAGCTGAGAACTCCAATTGCTGCACTGAAAGAATCGTGCATTTTAACAATGAAAGCTATTGCCATGTTGTCCTGCACAGAGGTTGTACCCACCGTGAAAAGAGGCAGCACATGCTTGCCTATGCAATGTGATAGCCTCCTTTTCTTCTTTAGCTCTGAATCACATTTAATGCCTAGTTTTTCAATCCACACTGACTTGGTTTAGAACACATAGGTGTGTTTCACTTTCGCCAACAAATATGACTGCTTTTTTTTTTTTTTTTTTTAACATAAAGCCATCTCTATCTTCAGGTTTCCCACTTTAACCAACATGATTAAGAGAAACATTTGGCTACCCTTTGGAACTCGACAAGTATGTTGATAAGGGCAACTGTCACATGACCTCCACACTGAACAGGCAAAAAAGGAGGGATAAAGATCATGACAAACTAGGGATACAGAGTATAGCTTTTTGTCAGCAACAGAATTCATAATCTTTACATGTTTAATGACTTTTTAGATGAACAATGGCGTCAACTAAACAAACAAGACTCTTAGCATTAATACTGCGAGGTCCAAATGAAACAACCCTGCAAGTCTTCCTGGTTTCGGTTTTCTTTCCCCCAAATTCCAAACTGCCAGGTCAGGGCACATGAAAGAGCAAAAGCACACTGATGTGGCACAGAGGCAACAAGTCTGTCTCTTTGTCAGGGCAGTCAGGAGAGACTTGGGGCAGTGCTCTGGTCAAGCGGATCATCTCCAGCTACAAACTGCTCCATAGGTGTTTCTAGAAGGGTGCCCCAAGGAGGTTTGCATGTGAACCTCTCTGTACCCGCAGACTGCTACACAGTGAAGAACAGTGGAATTCACTGCTCTACCTTGACTCCAAAGATTCTCAACCATATGCCATTTATTTCAATAGCTAACTGTAGTGGCGGAGGGGAGTTTGCTTCTTGGGTCTCCAAGAATCACAACTATGGTGGGCAGCCCAGGTAGAACCAACGGAAGTTGGATAGCTCCTGGAAGTCAGGGGGAGTCTTCCCAAGGGCACAGTTCTGTCTTCAAGTATATGTGAGATTTTAGTAACATCCATACTGCCTGCAGGCTCACGGCTCTGAACATTCAAATAATGTGGGTGCCATTTTTACAAGCCAGAGTTCCATGATTATTTTGATATATTATATCTAACATGAAAATAGTTTATACGTAGAGGTTAATTTGCTTTGCACAAGAAATTTTAACTTCATAACTGTTAATGAAAGAAAAATCTGTTCAGTTCCTTAAATAAAATTCCAGTTGTGATGTTCTGATTTATGCCAACCAACTTGATATAAATTATAATCACCAATTTGTAAGGTATGAAATATCTTTTCAAAAATTTTATCCAGTGGTTTCTTGGTTGGCTCAGTCAGTTGAGCATCTGACTCTTGATTTCAGCTCAGGTCATGATCTCGGGATCATTAGATCAAGGCTTTTGTGTGGCTCGTCATTCAGCATGGAGTCTGCTGGAGATTCTCTCCATCTTGCTCTTCTTCTACCCCTCCCCCCACTCTCTCTCTCTTTCTCAGATTAAAAAAAAATTTTTTTAAAGATTTTATTTATCTATTTGACAGACAGAGATCACAAGTAGGCAGAGAGGCAGGCAGAGAGAGAGGAGGAAGCAGGCTCCCCGCGGAGCAGAAAGCCCGATGCAGGGCTCGATCCCAGGACCCTGAGATCATGACCTGAGCCGAAGGCAGAGGCTTAACCCACTGAGCCACCCAAGTGCCCCTCTCAGATAAAAAAATCTTAAAAAGTATTTTATCATTTATCAATATTAATAATATATCTTGTCTGCTGGGGTTATTAGGAGTTTGATGGGATTATCTTTAAATGTCTTGATTAGGATTATATCTGGACATCTCATCTAGAAACCCTGACTTGAAGAAATCAAGTCCATAAAAGACAATTCAAGTCTGCCATTTAAATTTTAAAATATTTTATTTTGAAATGTTATACAAAATTGCTATTTAATTTGTTCTCTATTAATTTATGTTTTTAAATATATATGGAAAACCCAATTAATTTTGTTAGCCAAGCCTGAGACAGGCAACCTAAAACACTCAGAGTCATCAATAATAGCATTGTTTTCCTGATGTCAGATGAAACATCTTGGATACACAGCTTCATCCTTCCCCAAGAATGATGTCTCATGTCTCAGAAATGCATAATCAAAGTTGTCACTCTTCCAGAACGAAGATTTGGCCAGGTCAACTCACTCTCCATGCTAGTTATAGAGGCAAGTGAGGAAATTTTCACCATTGCTTCCCTTTGTTAAAGAAGAAAGAAAAATATGTGTAATATTAAGTGGATAAGCTTAATTTAAAAATCCAAAGGGAGGGGGAAGCAGCATTGTGAGATAGAGGAATAATTTTGGCAATATTAATGATTCTATATGATATGGAAGTCTAGGATATGATAAGTATGAGTCTAGTTATAGAATAGAGTATAGAATGGACCAAGCAGAGTTCATCCCCTCATGTCATTTCTATTCTAGAAGGGAAGAGAAACATTGAACAAACAAGCACATTTATAATGTAATTCCCATCAGTTCATAGTATAATAACCTCTAAGCAGGTTAAGGAGATAAAATAATAGAAGTTAATAGAACTGTGGAGGATTATCAGATGTCCATCTAAAGAGATTAATTCCAAGCAAAAACCTAAAAGGAGTGAATGAGAAACCATGTTAGTACCTGTAGAACAGGATTTGGACCAGTCAGATCTCATGGGGCATGAAGTAGGCTTTGGTTTCATTCTATCACAGTATAAAACCGGAGAATTAAGACCAGTGACCTCACAAGCTCTTAAGATATGGAACGTTTCCTTAGGTGTTTGGGTGGACAATATACTTCAGGGGGCAAGAGTATAGATGTCAGAAGCTATTACAATCGTTCAGAGGATAGATGGACAGTGGTTGAAGGAGGAGTTGCATCATCAAATTCCAGAAGTGTTTCGAGGGAGATGTTGCACCATTTACTCGTGGGCTCAGGGAAGGTGTGAAAAAAATAGAAGAGTAAAAAAATGGGCCAAACAACAGACTCAATGCCATTTATCAAACTCCGGGTCCCTTATCAAATGATGGTGCCTTTATTAAACTGGGGACACTTGGAAATCAAGTTTGAAGGGAAAGCAAAAAGTTTTTTTTCTGGGGGCACCTGGGTGGCTCAGTGGGTTAAAGCCTCTGCCTTCAGCTCAGGTCATGATCCCAGGGTCCTGGGATCGAGCCCTACATGGGGCTCTCTGCTCAGCAGGGAGCCTGCTTCCCTTCCTCTCTCTCAAATAAATAAATAAAAATCTTTAAAAAAATTTTTTTTCTGTAAATAATATTTTCAAAAGGAGAGATCATGTAATTTGAATATTCAAATCAAAGGAGGGAAGCTCCAGAAGTATAAATTTGGGTGTTAGCAGCATAGAGATGGTATGATATAAAATCATGGGATTAGATAAGATCACCTAGAGAGTGAGCATAGGACAAAGAAGAAAAGGGGAATCCCAGACTAAACCCTAGGGTGATCCAACATATCCAGGTCAGAAAGATGAAAGGGCACGGTGTGTATGATTGGAAACATAGGCCAGTGTGATAAGAGCTAATCTAAGAGAGGTGGGTTCCCTGGAAATCAACAGAATAAAGTGTTTCCAGAAACGAATGATACACAGTGTCAAATCTTTCTGATCGATCAAGTGATCAGGAGACTAACTATTGGAGCTGTTGGATAAAATAGAAGTTTGTGTAACCTGAAAATAAGATTTCAACAGACTGATGGGATGAAGACCTGTTAGGGGAAGGGGGAAGAAAGGAAATAAAGTTATAAGTATACACCACTCTGTCAATGTGCCTTGCTGTAACCAGAAACAAAACGAGAGTGGGTATCATTGCTGAAGGAGACATGGGGTCAAGGCTGGGTTTATTTGTTTTTAAGATAGAGAATTTATAGCTTACTCGCAGTAATTATTTAACAAAAATGAAAAAAAATTATGCCTCTTGTGCTTTTAGGCAGTACAGAAATCAACTAATTTAGATGAGAATTATCTATGCCATTCACACAGTATTAGTATTTCCCCCCTCAGCAAGCACAATCTAATAAGGAAAAAATGTCTTGAGTAATAAAATTAAAATTCAGTGCCTACATATGGCAAAGATTTGTTACCCATCAAGGTTTTCAGGTCAATGTTACACATTTCTGCCCCTGCTTTTAAAAACAGAAAACAAAAGTATTAACCAGGGTCGCCTAGGTGGCTCAGCGGGTTAAGCCTCTACCTTCAGCTCGGGTCATGATCCCAGGGTGCTGGCATCAAGCCCCGCATTGGGCTCTCTCTTCAGCAGTGAGCCTGCTTCCCACCCCACCCTGGTCTGCTGTTCTGCCTACTTGTGATTTCTCTCTCTTCAGATAAATAAATAAAATCTTAAAAAAAAGAAGTATTAACCAGTCATAAAAGCTGGCAACGTGAATGCTTATTTGGAATATTTACAGACAAAAAAAAAAAAAAATCATGGCTATGGATAAAATTCCCTAGGTAACAAATATGTCTACTTGGAAATTCCTTTAAATAATTGTAATTCATATATTAATATATAATTACAGAAAATATATTAAGTAAATAAACCTATACACAATTATTTTTTTATGTTGAAGGAAACATTTGCAAGGAAAATTAACAGAATATATGAATACTGCAGATTCATGTATAATACACCAAAATCTTCATTAATTGCTGAATGTCTCAGCTTAAACTACCCTAACATCAAGAAAAGGAAGGAAATGTCAATCTTCAAATCAATGATAATTATTGTCATCCATGAGTCATGACAGCAAGTAGAATCTCTCATAAATATATAAATGTGGCCTCCGGATGTTTTTGACTGGATGAAAAGTTTATTTATGAGTCATAGAGGAGAGTTGCTTAATTAAAAACTCCTGGCAAGATGAATAAGAAGAAGCAGCTGATGTATTCCTCACCTGCTATCACATACTCAAACTAAACAAGATTGTTATCTGATTAATCAAAAACTAAAACTAAGTTAAACTGAAATGTAAAATGTTGATTGAATGAGCCAGTATATGGGAGACTTGGAGGGTTTAACCCTGAAAACTTTCATAAGTACTTTTTTGTTGTTGTTGTTGTTGTTTTCTTTCCCCCACATCATTTTGAGTATTTGTACAGATCTATGTTTTTATCTCTTTCTTACTGTGCCATGAACAAGAAACAACCACTTGAATGTAACTGGGTTTTCATGCTGCAAGTGGTCTTCCACATGGAAGCAGAAGTTAAATATAGCTCTTGCATAAATATGATTATTTATGTTAATTTTTGGCATTTGATAAAAATAGACTACTTTCTGATTTCTTTCTGAGTCTTTTTATCTCCCATATAGACAATATGTGGAATAAAAAATTTAACAGGTTGGAGGTCATTATTACCCTATTGTCATTTATTTAACAAATATTTATTTTCCCATTCTCCTTTGATAACAGAGCCACAATTATGTCTAGGGCAACAAGGTATCTGGTTAAATAGAAGCTTTCCATTCTTCCTATGGCTCGTGGTGACAAAGGACACATTTGCAGAAGCCTGTGAAATTTTAGTTGATGTTTGCTGAGAAGTCTAGATAAGTTCTTACTTTTCTGAAAGGAGACGGATGCAGTGGGCTTTTCTGCTTTCTTCCTCTCTGGAACATAGCATGAGAGCTGCATCAGTCACATTGCAGGAAAAGCAAGAGGTTCCCAGACACACTGGCTGCTGAAATAAGGCAATAACTGCTACTTCTGGATCTGTTTTTTTGCTTTGGGGGGCTTTTTTAACCTATTTTCTTGTAAGGAAATTAAACCCCTAGGTGTTTAAAGCTTCTGGGAACAGGCTTTTAAGGACTTGGAACCAAACAAAATTCTGACTGATACACTTTTGTACTATTCATACACACAGCAAAATGGTGACTCCAATGTTACATAATTTATATAATATTTGCCTTTAATATTTATTAGTGTACTGGTGTATTGGTCAAAGTAATGCTAGCTACTCCACCAGATGGAGTCCTGAGTTTCAGTGGCCTTAATGCAATAGAAATTTATTTTTTATGCACTTTAAACTCTGAGAAACAGGGTCGGGGGTGGGCATGGAGATGGTGGTTGGTGGTGGCCCTCAGTGCCTGAAGTCAGAGATGCGGGATATTCCATCTTTTAGCAAGTAAGCTAAGAGGGGAAAAGAACATGTAGTAGAGAAATTCATGGAAAGATCTCATATGCCAGGCCTGAAAGTGGCGATTCACTTTTCTTCTACCCAATTCAGTGGTGGGAACTCAGAACCTGGCATCACATTGCTTGGGGAGAGGTTAGCACAGGTAAGCTAACTGTAGATCCAAGAAGAAAGGGAAATGTTTAATAAATCCTCAATTTCTGCCATGAGTAACAAGTGTAGTTTGATGTGTATCTGTCAAATTGGTATCTTCTTTTGTCAAGTGTTTATAATTATGTTATACATGTCTGTGTATATATCTATATTAGACCTCAGCACCTACTAGATGTTCACTTTAATCTAATCACTCTGCTTGATATTTTTCATGCATTTTATCATTAATCTTCTTATCCACCCTGTGAGATAAGAACTACCATTAAACGGATGCTGAGACTCAGTACGTTTAAATAACTCGCCCAAGAAAACAGTCAGCAGTGTGGGAACAAGGATATTTCCTTGTTCTGGCACATATTGTGTTTTCAAAGAATAGTTTTGAAACTGTAATGTATCAGTATGAATTATGTCATATCCAGTGACAGGCTTGATGATATGTATTGATGTCACCTGTGTAGATAGACTAAATGTCCTCCCTCCTAAATATTCCTTTGTTTCTATAACTGCCAACTATATTTCGCCTTTTAGAAACTGGAGTGATTTTCAGGATTATTGGAGGTGAAAATGCCATTATTTCTAAATATTTATTTGTATAAGCAGCCATCTCCAGATATATGGGCTTTATCTGAATGTAATTCATAAGGAATTGGGTAATACCTTGATGTGTCCTACAATTTACATCATACCTTTTCCTCTTTACCTTTCAGCTTTCTGGCACGATCTGAAGGTTCCCTATATTCTTCCATTGCTTCATAAGCATTGTTGCTCTTCAGGACAGCTCTGTATTTTAGTTCTTTATGAAATGGTACTTGGCCAAATATTCTTTTAATTCCACCAGTCTCGAGTCGTTGCCCATCTGCTACTTGCTCAGTGAAACACGTTTCCCCTTTCCTATCTAACTCAATATATTGGTCTCCTATTTATAATAACCAAGATACTATGGTATTTACATAAACTTATCTCCAAGAAGGTACTTTGTTGATCAAATATCAATTTTGCAAGGTAACAATGACATGTCCCCACTTTTACCTATCTCCCACATAATCTTACCACTCTACAGAAAAAGTGAAATATAAAATATGGTAACAAACATGGAAAATAATGACGGCTTTCCTTGTTACATGACAAACTAAACTACATAGCATATAAAGAATAATTTGCCTTTATTACTAAGTATTTAAGAGATCTCTAACTAATGAGTTTGGTTAATATCAGTATCTCAGCTTTATATGTGTGGGACCTGAATGAAACATATTAAATGACTTGAATTCAAACATAACATCATATTTTGACCCCTTTAATGTTTTCAATTCATGGATGGTTATCATCCACACATGTATGTTCAAAATCAGCTGATAAACAAGGTCAAGTAAAATTTACAAGGGTGATTTTTAGTGAGCTTAAAAAAATTATTTCCTTTTGAAATATAATGTACATACAATAAAATGCTCATATCTTAAGGCTGTCATTCAATCAGCAAGAAAAATGCATACCCTCCTGACACCCACATCCATAATCCCAGAGAGTTCTCTTATGTCCTTTTTAGCCACCACCTTCCCTCTGCCTCCCATGCAATCACTGGTCTGATTTCTATAATTGTTAATTTGTGTGGTTTCAGAATTATATACAAATGGAAATATATGTATGTACTTGTTCATTTCTTACTTCTTTCACTCAACATAACATTTTTAAGATTCATCTATGTTGTTACATGTATCATCAGTTTGGTGCTTTTTATTGTAGAAAATACTGAGAAACCTATTGTTGATATATAACACTTGGTTATCCGTTAGACTGTTGATTGGATGCTCATTGGACATCTGATTGTTTCCAGTTTTTGATGATTATCAATAAAGCTGCTATAAATATTTTTGTTCAAGGCTCTTTGCAGACATACGGATTCATGTCTTTTGTGCAAATACCTATGAGTGCAGCAAAGAATTCTGGGAAGATGACAGAATACGGAGGACCAAGAATCTGTCTCTACGTTTAGACAACAACTGTATTGGCAGAATCTGTCTGATGTAACTACCTTGGAATTCTAGAATCCGTTGAAGGCTTATGACTTCCAGGGGAAGAGTTGAACAGTAAACTGCTTAATTTCACTCAATTTGCTGCTTCCTTTGGACTGGAAATTTGTTTCCATCTCATCTCCATTTACCCACCTGACCCTTACTCATCCTTTATGGACCAGCTTAGAAGATTCTTCCTCCCAGCAGTCTTCCCTGGCAATGTCAGTCTGGATTGACTATCTTTGTGCTTCCATGTCAACCAGAAATATCCCTATATCCTATATCTAATGCATAATACCTTGTTTAAGATTTTTCTGAATCTTCTACGCCACTGTGAGCTCAAAGGAGGCATGGAAGTTTGTTTGTTTTTTTTTTTCTTTTTCCTAATTTTGTTCTCAGCACCATGCCTAATCCCTAGTACATGCTCAATACACATTTATTGAATGAGAGATTTGCTAAAGAGAACAAATCATATGAAGACCCTAGGATTTAGTGCTATATCCGATGAGCTGTCCCTGAACTATGATCAGAGAAAGGAGATTGTGCAGTATTTTTCAGGAGAAACCAACCCCTGATAAGAGGTAGGAGTGACTTCACAGTCCTATCATATCAGGATGATGGTTTGAGCCAAATAACATTTTTATTGGGACCAGAGCTTTAAATTTCCCCTATAACTGAGGAATTTGGAAACACTAATTACATATGCCCTCATATTTTTCTAAAGACCTTATTTATCTATTTTTCTGAGAGAAAGAGAGTGAGAGAGAGCAAGCACAAGCAGGAGGAACAGCAGGCTGAGGGTGAAGCAGGTTCCTTGCTGAGCAAGTAGCACAATGTGGGACTCGATCCCAGGACTCTGGTGTCATGACCTGAGTGGAAGGCAGACATTTAATAGACTGAGCCACCCAGACATTCCTGCCCTCATATTTTTTTAAAGGAAACTAGACTTGAAGTCTCTAGGCTTGCCTCTAAATCCCGACTCTGATCCACCCTCCATGTTAAGCTCATGAAAACAAATTTACTAAGTTCATTAAGCACTAGCTTCTTCAAGGGATATGTAAAAGTATATTAAATACTAAAAATTGTTATAACATGTAAAATACGAGTAATGAATGAGAGCTTTAAGTCATTGTTAACTTTGGGCGGACCAAGCAGTAATTAGATTGTCTGAATACAGTGGTCTCTCTCAAGCTATCTGTATATTTACATGGCGCCTATTACCAGTCCTTGGATGCTAGAACAGACACATTAGACTAAACTAATTATCCAGGAGTTGGGAGAAAGCCATCCTCTTTCATTTCATCTATCCTGGGATCATGAGGGCAACATTGCTTTCACTTCTCAGATGAATTGGGAGGGGTGAGGCAGTAGTGACTCCAGGAGCAGACCTTTCATTAACCTCCTAAGGACTGATATCTGCCTCAAGTCTGAATGAGGAAGGTACCTTCCACAACAGAAGTTGTCCTCTACGATGACCTCTGTTTCATGCCCTTTTGTCTCTCCCCAGGGACACAGACACAGAACGTCTGCAGGAGGCAAAATCAAATCAGGTTGCAATCCATCCATTTAGGAAAAAAACAGAATGGGTTTTTAATCTGCAGAAGAGTTAGAGTCTGGCTAGGTTTTACCCAGACTATTAGGATGAAAATGATCATTCAGGAATTATTTGTTGTCCTTCTTGAATTCCATGGTTTCAGAGGTTCTTTGCACCATTTAACTACCTACTCATATTCTTTTTGAGTTTCAGAGCTAACTAAGAAATACTTAGGAAGCTTTGTTAGCAACTCATAGAGACATAGTGTTACTGGGATAGGACATAGCAATCTAACAATCTAACACAGTGTTCAACAATCATCTCCCTATGATTCTTAAGTAATTCTAAGTGTGACAAGGAGTCAGCTATGTGGTCTTTTATGCCCCCTTCTTCCTGCAAGACTGTGTAATTCTACAACCCCCAGCCACCCTTCCAATTACACAGCTGTAATACCCATGTTTAAATAGTTCCTAAGATAGGGAGTTTTCACACTTTTCTTCTAGCTTGTGCTGTATTGAAGAATCATACTGTTATGTGGCCTTAAGGTTCTCATGTCTCTCACCTCCCATCTGAGTCGGAATGAGCCAGTGCAAAACAGAAGGGCTCATGGCCTCAGGAGGATCATCGCAGCAGCAGGACAGAGCATCACCAAACAGAGCAGCCACAGTTCTATCTCTATGAGTGCACCTTGGCACCTGTGTCTTGGATTTCCATCCTTCAAACCCACTTTCTATAGATGTAGTCTGAATTTTCCGAGATATTCAGAATAAATTCTAGGTTGAGAAGTTGGAAGACAGAAACATACGGCTTAGTTTTTCCAAGGGATGCACCAACCATTATTCCTTAAGCCAAGATGGGAATCAGACTTAGGATATAATTATGTGAAAGAGAGGAGAGATAAATTGTGAAATAATGTAGAAGGAAAATCTACTCCTGTACTTTAAATTATAATTCTTTAATCAGAAAAAAACTCTCTTGAGCAAACAACCAACACAATGTGAAATACCTCATACTCTACAAATTAACTGGAATTTACAATGCCGTATTCTCTGTTTTCTGCAAAATTCCTATCTTTAAAGAAAATGAAACTGATTGAGCTTATGAATCCATAAAGGGAAGTAATAAGCTAGTAAAACAGCTCCTCTTAATGTTGAAATAAATATGAATCATCTATACCATTTAGCCTTTTCCCCTAATGATCTACTCCTGAGAAGAATACTTGAATAGAACACTCTTCAATAATAACTGAACTTTACGAGAAACTCTACAATATGCTAGAACAATATTCTAAATGTTTCCTTTCATTGTCACCATAGATAGGTATGATTTCCCTGGGGAAAAAATCCATAGAATCTAGGTTTTTCTCCCGTGTCCCCAGAATAAAACTTGATTAGTAGTAGCTCGTAACAGTGGAAACAAAAATTGCAAAGAACACGGACTTTGGAATTAGAACGACCTACATTTATATCTCAGCTCTTTTGTTTAACACCCATGGGGCTTGAACAAGAGTCTTTAAGCCTCAGTCTTCTTATCTACAAAATGTTAAGGCTTTGTCACATTTTACAAGAACATAAAAATACTAGGGACCATATAATGGAATAGACATGTCCTTCTGGAGGCTAAATCTATTTTTTTAACCACTTGCTTTTCCTGCCTCAGCTAATGAGCTGCTGAAAAGTCTTCTTTGTTATCCAAGGAGTTGGGATAGGGGTAGGGGGATGACTCCTGAGGTGCTGAGATAACTTCCTTGTCCTTGAAGATTGCATGTTTAGTGCTATTGACCAGAAAAAAAAGTGTATGAACACTTCATGTTTAGAATTGTTAGGCAAATGTGCCAGATTTAGGAGAGGTGAAAGGAAGCAAGCTAAAGTTACTGAGGATGTATTTCTTCAGGAAAATTAGGATAGCCACATTATCCAGCACATGGTTATAGTCAGGCCTTTGGGTTACAGTCCAGAAATTTGGAGTGGGAGAAGATAATAGCCCATTTTCTGATGCTGGATCATGTGCCTAGAATTAATGAGGCACATTAGGAATAATAGCTAAAAAAGTCTTGAGATCAAGAGCTAGACTGGAAGACCCAGCAGGGCACCATGTTTCTAGTAAATACCAGGTCTGTTGTGGCATTTCTGACATTAGAAGATATTTCTCCCTAATGCCAACTAGTTCCTCTACTAAGTTAGGGATAGGAGCTTAAGACCTTTATTCTAGGAACAAACTGGGAGAAAGTCATATAAATCTTATAAAATAGCATCTCCACCCTTATTTTGCTTGATATTACACTTACTGTATATTTTATTTATCTCTTGATCAAGATGAACTTAATGGTCCTCTCGGCTAGACTAAATTCTAGAGTGGTTTCTTCCTGACAGTAGACTTTTGAACTCTCTTTTCTTAAAGCATTTACTTTTAGAAAACTTACTATTGGAAATTCTTTCTCTTCCCCTTTGAGATAAGTTTTCTCCTAGCTTCCTACCAGTTTCACAACCCAGAATATCTTTCTCAAGGAACTATGAACCATCTTTTTGAAGTGTAATTATAAAGAAATATTGTACCCTATTTCCTACTCTGTGGGAGAGTAGGAGCCTAACTTTGACAGGTATCATTTAAAAAACAAAATGGCTTATGGGGTGCCTGATTGGTTCAGGCAGTAGAGTATATGACCCTTGATCTTGGGGTCATGAGTTCCAGCCCCACATTAGCCACAGAGTTTACTTACATGACTTAATCACGTTGACCCCCTAGTGTTCTCCAGTAATTTCCCACTAGCTCATTCCAGTGCTTAAAATCTCTCCCATCTTATGTTTCAGAGGAGTTGAGTTCAGTCTCTCTCCTCTAGTGTAGTAGTCTTGAATAAAGTCTTCCTTTCTTGTTTATTTTGTCCCATGCAATTTTTCACTGATACTCCAAGAGGAGGTAAGCTCCATGAAAACCGTGACTGGTCTGTCACTGTTGTGTCTCCAGCACCAATGCACTCAGTCATGGCTTCCAGGATCAATGATTCATATCTTCTAAAGCCTATTATAACAAGTTTTGAATTCTGTCTGTTATTAGTTATGGAACCTTGAACAAGTCCCTCCCATTTTCAGTTTACCTTGGCAAAATGGGGGAGATAGAAGTACCCTAGTATCATAGACTTGTTACAGAGATTATATTAGCATTATGTGAAGCCTTAGTAATATGTGGAGCCTTTGTATTTATTCTT
Organism: Lontra canadensis; assembly: GCF_010015895.1. NCBI lineage: Eukaryota > Metazoa > Chordata > Mammalia > Carnivora > Mustelidae > Lontra > Lontra canadensis. The sequence goes on along the minus strand of NW_022630995.1, from coordinate 122,700,202 downwards.
GCATTTTTACCTGGTGGATTTAGAGTACATACAGACATTTAAGAAGTCCATGCTTTTGTAAATGCAAAAATAGATAACAGAAAAAGTCCAGGAAAAAGGAAAAGGATGGGGGAAAAAAAAAAGGTCAGAGAAGCTGAAAAAAAGAACTAAAAATTGAGAAAGACTGATTTGAGGAAACGCACTAAAGAATGTGGGATGGAGGTGACTACGTTGAATTCTACAATGCTACCACACGCATTGCACAGGTGTAGTTAGAAAGAGTGTGCCTCCCTGCAAACTGCCCCCAGGTGTTTGAGCTAGAGCTCATTAAGAAGTGTGCAACATTCCTAGAAGCATGATTTCCTTAGGTTGTGCCTTCTGAGGGATTCAGTCATGTTTTTATAGGGTCATCTGTCTGTCTGAACCCATCCCAATTCCCAGTAAAGAGCAGCACTACCCTCCAGGCCCACACACTCCCATGACACTTGGTTCCCTTGCTATAAAAGAAGTCATGTCCTACAAGAAAGAAGACAGGCTTCAATGCATGTGTTTAAGTACTGAAGCACCATGCTGTAGGCCGAGGCAGTATTTAATGGTGTTATAAACAAGAGTCTTTTTATCAGTGAAGTATGCAACTAGGAAGCCAATTTTAGATCAGATTTACTCTGGAAATCTTTCCCCATAAATAGAAGAAAGATAAAATACTCCTTTCCCACTGTGGAAGCAGAGCAGAGGGCAGACTGCCATGAAAGAAAGACAGGGTGACTGGGCCACTCTGCAGAGAAGGAGCGTGCTTTCCCTGGGGCAGTGAATAGGCAGAAGAGGGCTAGTGAAGGGGCAAACTCCTCAGGACCAAATGATGTGGATCTGTGGAGGCAGGAAGAGCAGTACAAGGTTTCTAGAAAGCTCTTAGGAGAGCTACCTGAAATATGAACTTTGAATGGAAATGTTGATAAATTGATGGTGATTCTATGATTCTGGTTGGTCTAAGAATTAAATCTACATGAGATAGATTAACGGGAGAAAATAAAATTTAATTATGTATATGGGGGGTTCCACGAGAATATGGGGCTCAAAGGCATTCAGGCGATTGAGGCTTATATGCCGTTCTGAGCTAAGGAGAACAGTGCAAGGGTCTGGAACTTCAAACAAAAAGAAGACCATTCACAGAAAGGAGAAAAGTGAATGTTTGGCAAACAAATATTGGCTGGGCCATATCCTAACAATGGGACAAAGAGAGGAATTTTAACAAACAGATTTTGCTAAGTTCCTCCCTATCTACTGCCCCTCACTTATGTTGCACTGTAGTTATCTGTGGTGGTAGCTCACCTCCCGAAGCAAGTCCTCTATCTAAATTCTTTCAGGCAATGAAGGGAAAAGTCAAAGTTTCTTTCTGAGCCTTCTGTTTCTTAAAAATAATCAGCCTAAGAAGACACGAACAGACATTTCTGCAAAGACATCCAAATGGCCAACAGACACATGAAAAAGTGCTCCATATCACTCGGCATCAGGGAAATACAAATCAAAACCACAGTGAAATACCACCTCACACCAGTCAGAATGGCTAAAATTAACAAGACAGGAAACAACAGATATTGGTGAGGATACGAAGAAAGGGGAACCCTCCTACACTGTTGGTGGGAATTCAAGCTGGTGCCGCCACTGGAAGACAGTATGGAGGTTCCTCAAAAAGATGAAAATAAATGGTGCTGGGAAAACTGGGCAGCTATATGTAGAAGAATGAAACTCGACCATTCTCTTACACCATACACAAAGATAAACTCAAAATGGATAAAAGACCTCAACGTGAAACAGGAATCCATCAGAATCCTAGAGGAGAACATAGGCAGTAATCTCTTCGATATCAGCCACAGCAACTTCTTTCAAGATATGTCTCCAAAGACAAAGGAAACAAAAGCCAAAATAAACTTTTGGGACTTCATCAAAATCAAAAGCTTCTGCACAGCAAAGGAAACAGTCAAGAGAACAAAGAGGCAACCCACGGAATGGGAGAAGATATTTGCAAATGACAGTACAGACAAAAGATTGATATCCAGGATCTATAAAGAACTCCTCAAACTCAACACACACAAAACAGATAATCATATCAAAAAATGGGCAGAAGATATGAACAGACACTTCTCCAATGAAGACGTACAAATGGCTATCAGACACATGAAAAAATGTTCATCATCACTAGCCATCAGGGAGATTCAAATTAAAACCACATTGAGATATCACCTTACACCAGTTAGAATGGCCAAAATTAGCAAGACAGGGAACAACAAGTGTTGGAGGGGATGTGGAGAAAGGGGAATCCTCTTACACTGTTGGTGGGAATGCAAGTTGGTGCAGCCACTTTGGAGAACAGTGTGGAGATTCCTCAAGAAATTAAAAATAGAACTTCCCTATGACCCTGCAATTGCACTACTGGGTATTTACCCCAAAGATACAGATGTAGTGAAAAGAAGGATCATCTGTACCCCAATGTTTATAACAGCAATGGCCACGGTCGCCAAACTGTGGAAAGAACCAAGATGCCCTTCAGCAGACGAATGGATAAGGAAGATGTAGTCCATATACACTATGGAGTATTATGCCTCCATCAGAAAGGATGAATACCCAACTTTTGTATCAACATGGATGGGACTGGAAGAGATTATGCTGAGTGAAATAAGTCAAGCAGAGAGAGTCAATTATCATATGGTTTCACTTATTTGTGGAGCATAACAAATAGCATGGAGGACATGGGGAGTTAGGAGAAGGGAGTTGGGGGAAATTGGAAGGGGAGGAGAACAATGAGAGACTATGGACTCTGAAAAACAATCTGAAGGGTTTGAAGAGGTGGGGGGTGGGAGGTTGGGGGAACCAGGTGGTGGGTATTAGAGAGGGCACGATTGCATGGAGCACTGGGTATGGTACAAAAACAATGAATACTGTTATGCTGAAAATAAATTTAAAAAAATGATTTAAAAAAAAAAGATGAAAATAGAGCTGCTCTGTGATCCAGCAATCAAATGTAGTGATCCAAAGGGGCATATATGTGCACCCAAATGTTTATAGCAGCAATGTCCACAATAGCGAAACTGTGGAAAGAGCCTAGATGTCCATCAATAGAAGAATGGATAAAGAAGATGTGGTTTATATCTACCAGGAAATACTATGCAGCCATCAAAACACCTGAAATCTTGCCATTTGTAATGATGTGGATGGAACTAGAGGGTATTACGCTGAACAAAAATAAGTCAATCAGAGAAAGACAATTATCATATGATCTCTCTCATATGAGGAATTTGAGAGGCAGGGCAGGGGTCATTGGGGGGCAGGGAGGGAAAAAATGAAACAAAATGGGATCAGGAGGGAGACAAACCATAAGAGACTCTTAATCTCACGAAACAAACAGGGTTGTTGGGGGGTGACAGGGGGAGGATGGTTGAGTTATGGACATTGGGAAGGATATGGGCTATGGTGAGTGCTGTGAATTGTGTAAGACTGATGAATCACAGATCTATACCCCTGGGGTAAATAATACATTATATGTTAATAAAATAAAAAATAAAATAAAATATTTTAAAAAATCAGCCTAAAATAATCCACATACCAAAGAGATATATTTTAGGATGAATATTTTGCTTCCCTATAATCTCAAGACCCATACAAACCCCCATCTCTTATAGGATCTGTACTCCTTCACTCCTTCTTCCCTTCTTCCCTCTCTCTCTCAGACCCATTTTTCCTCACCTACCCTCACAAGACATTCCCAAACCTCCTTTTCTTTCTGAATTACTATCTCAGTGAAGAGGTTGGCACGATAGTCACCAGGTCCCACATGCTAGATACTTCAAATGTCTCACTAATTGCCCCCTCTCCATCATACTTTATAAGTCTCCAAGTCAAATTGATTCTACTATCTTTCTAGACCTCAGTCCACTTCCTTTTCTCTTCCCATTGTTATAAAGTTTCTTTCAAATCTTATGATATGTATTTCCAATCTCCTTCTCCTTCTTACCTGCCCCAGAGAAAACATTTCTTATATATAAACCTGCTCAGGTTGCCCCACAATTAAAGTTATACAATGCCTATGTTTTAGAAAAAAATTCTAAATTCTGTGGCAGGGTACACAAGGTCAGGTATAATTTGAATTCCTAATTTGAATTATTCATCTTTCTTTACTTTCTTCCTTCTTCGTAACATTATGGCCATACTGAATGATTTCCATACCCTAAGAATATCAGGTTCTTTATTCTTCTGAACATTTTCTTGTGCTGGTTTGTTTTTCTGTTTGGAAAGCCCTTCCCTCCATTTTTTAATTGTATGATATCTTATAGTCATTAAGACTTGGCTTATGTCTTAATTACTAGGTAAGTTATAATAGTATAGATTACATTCTTTTTAAAAATTTTATTTTAATTCCAATCTAGTTAGCATACAGTGTTAAATTAGTTTCAGGTGTACAATATAGTGATTCAGCGTAGTTTACATGCTTGACCAGCATGTGAAAGTTTCAAGAAGGATTCCCTGATCCCATAATTAATGGGACTAATTAGGCACAATTTAATTGTCATGTAAATTGCATGCATACTCAGTGTATCACAGAATTTAAAAAGTAAACAATATCTTCCTATAAAGCTATTATTTTTATTACAGTTTCAATTAAACAAACAAATAATGCATGTCTACTATGTATAAAATATTCTAGAGGATGTACTGATACATAAAACAGGACCCTACAATCTAATTGTCTAAGAGAATTAATACAGTCATGGTGACCAGTGGTGTTGTCACACAGGGGAAACATACACTGGGTTATGAGTCATCTCACTGACAGTACCAAGAGGACAACTTGAAAATTAGGGCCAATCCTGGGAGTGATATTTGGGTAGGTGATCAGTAGGTACATACATCCTTAAAAGAAAGGATCAGTGGAGGTGTACATGTTAGAATAGGATTAGAAGTTAAGAGATGCTTAGGGATAAGTTTGCAGTCAATAATTTGGTGTCACAGCTAAAACTTGTACGGAAGGAAGGAAGTAAGGAAGTGATGCTAAGCAGAAAATTCAACCAGAACAAACAAACAAGAAAATAGGAGCCTGTGTAAAAATTCATGTTTCGGGACAAATCAACTGCATCAGTCAAGGCAGATGGTACTAGAATAGGAACACCACGAGCACTGCAGTAAGGCTGGCATTAAATAAGAAGGAAGAGAACTAACAAAAATTATCTCTCCCTCCTTATCAATACATACACACGCACACATGCTCACGTTAACATTTATATGAGAATATGGAATGAACGATCGGTTGACTTTAAGTGATGAGGAATACCCTTGATAATGTGGTTGATAATCAATTGAAGGTCTCAACAGCAAAAAACTATCTATCTGTCACCTATCTAAATCTCCTACTGGTTCTATTTCTCCAGGGAACCCTGACTGGTAAGAATGTGATATCTTTCAGTAACAGCTAAAGAGACGCCTGGATAGTTGAATAAAAATCTTTATATAAACGACTCCTCTAATGTTGTGAGAACCAGTTGCAAGTAAGCTGTGTTAAACAAACAAACAAACAAACAAGAAGAAAATGTAAAACAAAAGTACAGTGTTTTCCAAACCATTGAAAATGCACTTATAAATACATAGAAACTATATATGAGAACATATTTACCCACATTTAACAAACATAAGTATACACACACACACACACACACACACACACACACACAGTACTGCAATAGGGCACCTCCCGGAATACTGTGGTGATAGAGAATAGTCGGAATACCTATGTTCCAATTCTAGTTTTGTGACTTAATAAGTATGACCTTGGGCAAGTGATGTAACCTTTTTAAGCCTCAAGTTCCTAATCTAAATAATGAGTATTATAGTAATACCTAACTTAACTAGATTTGCTGTAAAGGTTAAGTGATGTAATCCATGTAAAGTGTAAAGTGTTTAGCAGTATGTATTTAATTAATGCTAGTTCTTATTGCTGCTATTATTATTAAACATTAATTTTATTCTCTTCATATCAACTAGAAGAACACAATGGCCTTGTGTAAATATTGGTAGGCTAAAATCCAAACTGTTGAAATGTAATTTGTACAGAGATAAGGTGACTATCTTTTTTTTTTGTCTGCAGTATGAATGGTAACAGTAAAAATGCAATAGAATAAAGGTAATAAATGGAAATGTTGGGAAATAATACTTAAATTGTATGACAGCTTTTTTATTATTGTCTGGTAAAGAAAAGAGAGCTCCACGAATAAGTCATGGATGTGTCATTAAAATTAAGTGGAAATTTATCTCTGGGAAGTACTCTTCAAGGTGATCTACAATTTACATTGTAAGTGAGAGGAGATTTAGATCTTAAAACCTCCCTAATTATTGCTCCCCTATAACATATCTTAAAGTGCTATGGATTTTTTTAAAACCCATCAAAGAGAATTTAAAAGCTATCAGAAGAAAATTTCTGTAAACTCCCTCATCTTAAACTCAACACAGCCCCCAAACCCATATGCCCTAACCACAGTGTTCATCTCAGTCAACGACAGTTTAATTCTTCCATTTGTGCATTGACTCTTTTGACATCACTCTTTTTTTTTTAAGATTTTATTTATTTATTTGAGAAACAGAGATCACAAGTAGGTAGAGAGGCAGGCAGAGAGAGAGGAGGAAGCAGGCTCCCTGCTGAGCAGAGAGCCAGATGCGAGGCTCGATCCAGAGACCCTGGGATCATGACCTGAGCCGAAGGCAGAGGCTTTAACCCACTGAGCCACCCGGGCGCCCCTGATATCACTCTTAATTAACCCTTTTCTTTTCTTATAATCTACATTTAATTTCATCAGAAAATTCTATCTTTAAAATGTATCCAATGATATATTTGAATCAAAGCAAAAATTGCACTGGGATGAAGTTTAACAGGTAAGGAAGATTTTATTCAAAGGTACTGCTTTAGGAAAGAAGAGCTAGAACTCAGTCTAAGCTCAAAACTTTGACAGGGCTGGAGAGTGTTTAAGTGCTGGGGTGGAAAGAATGAGATTGTAGGCCTGTGTTGGCTAATTGGCATACATTGCCCAAAGAAAAAGTAAACTTTCTCATATATGACTTCATGACAAGGAGTAGTTTTACAACTTGGAACAAGACATCCCCAGTGTTAGGCTCCTATCCTCCCACAGAAATTCAAAGAACATTATCTTCCTTGATTTCATTTCCACGGGATGGTTCTCAGATCTTTGAGAAAGACATTCTTGTATTATAGAACTAACAAAAGCTTTTTTAAAAAGGACATCTCAAAAGGGCACTGAGAGAATTTGTAATTATGAGCTTTCAAAGGTAAATGCTTTAAGACAGGGTAGATCTGGGACTGGAGCCTACAGTTTAGTCAGGCTGAGGGATTCCTTGAGGCTGTCTTGGTCAACTGCTACCACCCTAGTACAATATGCCATCACTTCTTACTTGGATTAATGCCATAATCACTCTACTGGTCCCCCGCTTCTACCCTTGCACCCTTTAAATCTATTCTTACCAGAAGGAGTCAGAATGATTTTATTTTTAAGATCGTATGTGTCAGTCAGTCTAATCCAACCCTCCAATGGGTCCCCATTCTGCTCACTATAAAAGCCAAAGCCTTGAACAACTGGGAAAAACCTCTGCTTATCCTGTCTCTGTTCACAATTTCTACTTGTCTTCTCTCCACTTCCTCTGGCCAGCCACATGTCTCCTTGATGTTCTTTGAGTATGAGAGCCACACTCCCTGCTCAGTGTTTTAGCAATTTTTGGGGGCACCTAAATATATACCTTCTCCTACAAAAATCTTAGAGATTAAGATACATCTACCTAAGATAAGAAATGTACAAATATGTACATTTTTGTACATATATGTATAACTTTGTGTTTCTATTTTTAAGGTTAATAATTTCCTCAAAATATTATGTTGAGCTTTATTTTTTTAATTTTTAAAAAATTTTAAAAAGATTTTAGTTATTTGAGGGAGATAGAGAGAGACCACAAGCAGGGGAAGCAGACTTTCCACTGAGCAGGGACCCTGGTGCGGGGCTTGATCTCAGGACCCTGGGATCATGACCCAAACCAAAGACAGATGCTTACCTGACTGAGACACCCAGCCTTCCTCATGTTGAGCTTTAAAACAATCCTTAGTAGAACAAGAAGAATGGTGAGATATGTGGCTGGAAAGACTTTTCAGACAGACAGTGAAGAAGTTTCTTTGTGCTGTCTTAAGGGCTTGTTTGTAATTAAGACTGGGATACAACAGGTGTTTATATTTTAATGAAAGAGAAAGAAAAGCAACAACTGCAATCCATGAAATTGCTAGTGTTGAACACTGAGTGTTCTACATTCCTCTCAGAGCTTAATTTCTTTTCATTAATAGTAGGCAGTTGGGCCAGGATGTTCTTTCTGATCCCTTCCTGTTCTTATAGTATAAGATATTGATTCATAATGTTTTTACAGTTAACTAAATACAAGAGCACTATTCTTTCAGGTCACTGAAACAATGAACAAGAATCAGTTCTCTTTTCACAGATGATATTATTCTCAAAGCTAAAATTTTCATACAGATTCCCAAATAATTATCTTTAAGTACATTGACTATATTCCAAAGATAATAAGTTTTCAATAGTAATTTATTATGAAGACAATGATATGAGAAGACTCTATATAGGAGGGGTGTATTTTAATTGGGTTCTGCATATTACAATTACAAGTAGGTAAGCCATTACTAAGGACAGCTACCACACGGAGAACACACGATTTCTAATCTGAACAGTGTATATTCAAGACTAAGCTACAACACTGTCACTCTCCCCACCAAACTCTACCTCTCCCAACATAGACCATCTTCTCCCTCATTCTTGATTTTAAAAAAGTAGGTCATATAATTTATAAGACTTTTACTTAGACCAGTTAGATTGAGTAACCACAGTTTCTTCTTTCTTCTCTCCCCAGAGCGGGGTGTCCATACATAATGAAAATGCCAGTAGGATTGGATCTCCATGAAAAGAACTTTGTTGACTAAAAGCTGTACTCTTTTTTGTTGTTTGCAAAACACAGGATATTTATGGGATCTGTCTCATACTTTTATCGTTTAGTTGTTCAATCTTAGCTAATTCAGTTAGAATTGTTTATGCAGTAGAGTTTTCTTTTGAACAATATATATTTCATAAGAAGTATACTGTATCTGTCCATTGTAATTAGTGTAGTATGTGTCCACTCTGAGCAGTAATTTACTTACATGATCCAGTTCCTTAGGCAAAATAGAGAACTCCCAAAAGTGTCCTTCTTCATGTAATCATCAAGACTATTAGACATATGACAGCAATTTAGCAGCAAACTGGAACTATGCTTGTTCCACCCAGAAAATGAGCTGCTCTATGATCAACTCCCAAGCACCGGCACTAAAAATGGACTCCTTCTTCAACCTGTACATTCCCCAGGGTCAGCTCTGGGATGTGGTCTGGACTCTGAACCTCACAGTAACATCGGTATCTAGCTCTAGGACCAAATGATGAAAAGAAAAGAACAACAACAACAACAAAAATGCCTCAAAGGAGATTAATCCAGGACACTCTATTAGTTTTACAAAAGTGGACCCAATAAGAGACTGTAAATTTACTAGGGAACCCAGCCAAGACTGGCTGAACCTGGAACAGGTCAGGTGATCTGTATTATAAATAATACACAGTTGCTATAATGTGTTATGATGCAATAACTGGTGATACAGTTTTACCTGTTTAAGATTATTTCTTCCTTCCCTCTTCCTTATTGGCAGAGCCCACCTCCCATGTATTTTCTTTCTCAACAATCCTTGCAACTAAGGGATATGACCAGAGCTGGTGCATGGGATTTGGAGAGAAGGCTTTCAGAAACTTCTCACAAGAAACTTCTCCCTTCTCCCATGATTTAAACTTTTTGGGAAGATAAGAAGCTTGATGCTGCTAAAACCACTCTGTCACCATTAATACCCACAGGGAGGTTGAATTATTTGCCAATAGTCCATGACTGAATCAAGCTTGCCTATGTAATGAAGTCTCCAAAAGGATGGCATTCAGAGAACTTCTGGGTGGTGAATAGATAGAGATTCAGGGAGAGTGGCACACTCAGAGAGGAAACGGAAGCTCCAAGCCCTTTCCCCATACCCTGTCATATGCATCTCTTTCATTTGGCTGTTTCTGAATTATATCCTTTCATAATAAACTGGTAATCTAGTAAGGAAAATGTTTCTCCGAGTTCTGTGAACCATTCTAACAAATTGATAACCAATGAAAGGGGTCATTGGAACCTCCAATCAGTCCTGTCAGAAGCACAGGTGATAACCAGGACTTGTGACTGACCTATGAAGTAGGGGGACAGGGTGGGGACAAAGCCCTTACCTGTGGAATTTGATGCCATCTCCAGGTAAATAGTGGCAGAACTAAGTTGAATTGTAGAATATCCAGCTGGTGTTGGGTAATTGCTTGATAGTGTGGGGAAAGACCCCTCCTAATCAGAATTGGGTACAGAATTCTTAGTATCTAAAACATAATTTTGTTGTTCTGATCATTATTTATGGCTTCTTTTCCTTGAAAACAAGGCACAAACTTCATTTTTAACACAACACTGTTTATATTTTAAAGTTATTCTTAATTTTGTCATTGTTAATGTGAATGAACAAAATTATTAAAATGATTGGAATAACAGACCGAAGTGGAAAAACACTAAACTAGCAACCAGGAGACATGGTTGGTTTTTTTTGTTTTGTTTTTGTTTTTGTTTTGTTTTGGCTCATCTACCCAAAAGAAGTATGGCCTTGATAAATCTTTCAGATTTCTGCTCCTCTACTTATTAATTTGTAAATTGAGGTGATTGAGTAGATTATTTCTAAGACATTTTCAAATATGAGGATTTATGAATTTAAAAATTCTTTCATTGTAACATTATTTACAATAGCTAAGATACAGAAGCAACCCAAGTGTCCATTAATAGATGAGTGGATAAAAAAAGGGGATGTGCGTGTGTGTGTGTGTGTGTGTGTGTGTGTAGACACACACACATAAATATGATGGAATATTACTCAGCCATAAAAAAGGATGAGGCCTTACCCTTTATATCAACATGGACGGATCTGGAGAGTATAATGCTAAGTGAAATAAGTTAGAGAAAGACAAATACTATATGATTTCACTTATATGTGGAATCTAAAAAAAGAATTAACAAATAAAAAGCAGAAACAGATACATAAATACAGAAAATAAAGTGGTGGTTGCCAGTGGGGAGATGAGTGAGAAGATGGGAAAAATGAGTGAAGAGAAGTAGAAGATACAGGCTTCCAGTTATGGAATGAATAAGTCACAGGGATAAGAGGAACAGCACAGGGAATATACTCAATGGTATTGTAGAACCTTGTATGATGACAGACATATAGACTTGTTGAAACGTTGCATTTATACCTGAAACTAATGTAACAGTGTGTGTCAAGTGTACCTCAATTTTATTTATTTATTTATTTATTTATAACTTAGAAAGACAGAGTGAGTGCATGCAGGGTGGGAGGGTGGCGGAGAACAGAGACAGGGAAAGAGAGCCTCCTAAGCAGGCTCCATGTCCAGTGGGGAGTCTGAGATGGGGCTCAATCTCAGGACTCTGAGATCATGACCTGAGCTGAAATCAAGAGTCAGACACTTAATTGGCTGAACCACCCAGGTGCTCCAACTCTACTTCAATTTTTAAAAAAAATCTTTCAATTGAATTGTAATCAAACTATACACTATTTTATATTATCAAGAGCTGATTGAAAAATCTTTGTAACATGTTCATCCTTAACTGTTTTTGTAGATCTTCTTGTCCTTGTTATTGTAAAACACTTGGAGCAACTGTTCCTAGGATGGAAGGCTTTCTGTTGGAATTGAGCACTTAGGCAAAGGCACAGGCTTAGACTGGTAGGGTTCATTGCATTACTTCTTTACTCACTCCCACAAGAGACAGACTTAAGCTCTGGCAGGTACAATAACCATAAAGGATCACTTAGCTAAACATTTTATGTGAGTTACTTGTCCATTCCAGAAAGAGAAATAAAGCATTAACATTCAGAGAAGGTACAATTCCATCGAATGGGTTTACAAAAAGGTCTACCTAAAATGGCTTTGTGATTTTGTTTTCCATTACATAAATGGGTAACTTTAAAACTGTCAACACTCTCATAAAATAATTTTTGTTCTTTCAATTCCCATCATGCTCTATCTAGTATATTTTATACAGTATGTAACACTTATTTACATTCATTGTAAAATATATACATTTGATCCATACATGTGTATACTTATATTTTTTTCTTATCTTAGAAAAATGTCCTTTTTCAAAGCTATTATGCATATGAAATATCTACATAGACTGGAGAGAAACTTTGGTGAGCCTAGTTTTGCCCTCTGTGTCAGCATTCAGTATGAAAGACTGTATATTTGCAGGTCCCACAGCTAGATTATTTTATTGTCACTCCAACACCATCGTTAGAAGATTTGGGGCATCCAAATACTCTCAGGCCCCTCCCCAAACCCCAAGGAGGAGTACAGGTTTGCCTGAGCTAATCAAGACAATTCCACTAATTACCAATGATTCCTTTAACCACAGATATCTTGGCCAGAGGAATTTATTTATTTATTTAAGATTTTATTTATTTATTTGAGAGAGAGAGAGAAGGCACAAGAGCAGGAGGGAGTGACAGGCAGAGAGAGGAGCAGGCTGCCCGCTGAGCAAGGACCCCAATGTGGGACTCCATCCTTGGACCCTAGGGATCATGACCCAAGCCGAAGGCAGAAGTTAAAATGAATGAGCCACCCAGGCCTCCCTTGGCTAAAGGAATTTAAAGGGAATTGTGGTAAGGTTGAGAGCCACTTGGAAAGTGTGTAATGTCCTGCCTTAGAACATTGTTGTGTGAGTCTGTGGTGGTAGATGCACTTACAGCCATCTTAAGTGTGTGAGGGGAAAGACAGGAGGATCATAAAATTTGGGGCTACAATTCTAATTCTTTTGAAATTTTTAACTCACCATGGAACTATGTACTTCAGACATTTTGTTATATGAAATAATATGTGTTCTTAGTTATTAAACCACTTTGAGTAAACTCTTCCATCATTTGCAGCTGAAAGTATCTGTAAGAATTTCCATGCCCTCTTCCCATTGTTTTTAGGCAATCAGGAGATGGGAAAACTCTTGGTACAGGTTTTACCCTCCCCCCAAAAGGGGTCTGAGATTGTAGGAATCAACATGTCGGAGTGTGCTATCATTTCACATTAGTCATTACAAACAAAATGCTACTGGAGGACTTTGACGTTATTTAACCATGAAAATAACACGGGAAATGTGCATACTGCGATTTTGTTTTATATGCATACATCAATACTTTTTCAGATACTCCAGGTATATGTATTACAGAAAATTCAGTAATTTAAACAGTTTTCTTTTGATCACTTCTCTTTATTCTTCAAAAATCTCTCCTAGTTTCTTAAACAGTTACTATCAGGAATATTACAGATCTCAGAATTTTCCTGGAAGTTCTATGCAATACATTTATTTCTGTTTCACTGACCAGAATTTGGACATATGGCGAGTTGCTACAAAGATCAAAATTAAGTATTTATTCAAAGCTTTAATGCCAAGCTAAGAATAAGTGCTTATATTACTAAAAAAGAGAAATATAACAGATACTGGGAGCCTCTAGCAGTCATTGTCATATATTCTTAGTCTGATGCAAGACAGTTTTAATTTTGCTTATTTCATACGTCTCTCTGTTCGTTAAAAAAGTACACTGAAATATTAAATTTCAAGTTTTCAGAAACTTGAAAAATACAGAAAAATTCAAATATAAAAATAGTTATTATAATCTAACAAAATGTAAATAACTCTGTTAGCATTTTGAGATATGCTTTTCCAGAACTTTTCCTGTTGACTAGTATATTTTCCTACACAATGGCAACACCCTTCCTTGTCGGTAGTTATCTCTCATCTCTTAGCAATGTGTTACAAATCTCTTCCCCTGTAAATGAGTATTTTCTACAGGATTGTTTTCATGGATTCTGTCCTAGAGATGGACTATCATTAACTTAACCAGTTGCCTATTTGTGCTGCCAGGCTGTGACTATTATGAACGTCTTAAATTGAACATTGTTTTCTTTGACACATCTTTACACACACACACACACACACACACATATATTTTAGCATCAAATCCTTTTTATTTATTTACTTATTTATTTATTTTCAGCATAACAGTATTCATTGTTTTTGCACCACACCCAGTGCTCCATGCAATACGTGCCCTCTCTAATACCCACCACCATTTTTAACACCTCTCTTTCCTCATGATCCATTCCTAGCAGTGGAATTGATGGGTTCAAATATATTTAAATTTCCAATGAACACCTCAGAATTGCCCTCTGATGGGTTTTACAGATTTTTATGTCCATGGGCAGTTTTTATTCTCATGCCCAGATGCTCATCCCCAACATGCTCCGTTGCTCCAGCATTCCCAATTCCCTAATATTCGGTAGGGAAAGATAAATGTAGCTATCACCTTTATTTCTTTTATGACTAGTGAAGCTGAACTTTTTCTTTCGGATTCTTAAGTCAGAATGTGGTGGTTTCATTACAGTTACCAATACAGGATGGTGGATCTAAAGCCATAGGTAGGTTTAGGTCTTCGAAGCTGTATGTGAGGCTGGATGAAATTTCATCTTACCATGATTGTAAGCTTGTTGGTGGCAGAAAAGTGACTTTATATTTTGTAATGTATCTCTGTAAAGTGGGACCACAATCCACATTAAAACCAACAATGAATGAATAAATAAATAATGAATGAATAAATGAAAAAGTAAAGGATTATATGTCTTAGGCCGTTCCCTTACTGTTTCCATCTCTAGTGATAAACAATTCATATAAAAGAGTTAAGAAGCAATTATATTTCATTAATTAAAAAATTAATATGATGAACTTGAATCAGCTCAAAATGAAAACATTTACCCTTTGTGCCTAGAAAATTTATCTTTCTACCTCATCCAGGAATAGGCTCTACAATGCATGAGTTCATAATCAAATAAAAGTCAAAATTTCCAGAACCCACACACTCAATTTTTATTTCACAGAAATATTCTTAAATCACAGAAACTTCGGAAATTGAAAACCAGCTTTGGTTGTGTTTCCTATGAAGTCAAAAAGCAATGACAACTGCAATTAGAACTAATGACTGAAATTCCTATTTAATAAAAAGGTAGATATGCCTGTTATAGGTGAAAATAATTTTTAATAAATCTCTTGTTTTAGAATAGTTTTTAAGTTACAGGAAACTTGTAAAGATAGTACAGAAAGCTCCCACATACCCAAAGCCCAGTTTCTTCTATGATTAACACCTTACATTATTATGGTACATGTATCACAATTAATGAACCAACAGTGATGCATTATTAACTAACATTCAGATTTTCTTAGTTTTTACCAAGGGCCCACTTTCTGTCCCAGCATCCCATCCAGGATACCATATTATATTTAGTTGTCATGTCTGTTTCTGCATCTCTCAGCTATGATGGTTTTTCTTGGTTTTACTGACCTGTCTTGACTAGCTGTGCGGATCCTAGCACATATTTTGAAGAATTTCCCCTACTCGGTATTTGTCTGATTTTTTTTTTCCTACTATGACACCGGGGTTAAGGGTTTGGGTGAGGAAGACCAGAAGTAAAGTGGGGGTCTCATCACAGCATATCTAGGATATTAATATGATTTTTGACACCTGCAATTTAAATGTGAGGGAATCCAATAGCTCTGGAGAAGCTTCCCAGAGGAGCGGGTTCTGGTCTCAGTTCTAAGACAGGTAGCTGGATGACTGACCCATAATGTTGTCTTCTCTATGCTCCTTGTTTATTCATCTGAAGACTAAATTATCTTCCCTTCTTAAAATTCTGTTACATTAGCCAAGGGCATCGACGCTGTTCTGTTGAAATAGATCTCATGGTTTTCCTTGGAATCTGGGCCATATTCTTTGCAGAGACATTTGTGTGATCATGAAATGCTGGTAAGAAGAATGGGTACAGACTTGCCTCCTAAGTCAGGCTGCACTGTACTAAAGTGCAGAGCAACCTACTGTTGACCTAGTGGAAAACTTCACAAGTACCTGTATAGGAATTCAGTTCAAAAAATGAAATGGATCTTTCCTCCATAATTCCTCTGCTTTGCCATCCCTCCTACTTCTCTATTGCAATGATCACATATCCATGCTTGAATTAAGGGCAACTTTGATTACTGCAAGTTTAAGAAAACGGTTCTAATTAACTAAATTTAATCGATGATCATTCTTAATTGACATATATGTATTTGTTTTCCATTTACACACAGAAGTTAAAATCAGATTTGCTGAGAAGCACCATAATTGAAAACTTTTTCTTCTTTTGCTCTCTCTTTCTTTCTTTTTTTCTTCCTTCCTTCCTTCCTTCCTCCCTCCCTCCTTTCCTCCCATTTTTCTTTCTTTTTCTTTGTTTCTTTCTTTGTTTCTTTCTTTCTTTCTTTCTTTCTTTCTTTCTTTCTTTCTTTCTTTCTCTTCTTTCTTAAATCTCTTCTCATCATCTGGTATAGTTTCCAAAAAGCACTAAAAAGGTAGTAGGACAAAGGAAATCAAAAGAAAAGGACTTGGGAGGTCAATAAATTGGGTCATCTGTCTTGGATAACCTGACAATGTCGCTGTACTAAACTATGTCATACCATATCCCTCAGTCTTGCAGAATTTGAGAGGCTTTGACCTTCACACATGGTCACTGATAACAAATCACTGGGAGAAATCTAAGCAAAACATAGCCCAGATTCCTGCATTGTTCAGAAAGTTTGACAAATACAAATGGTGTATTCTAAGAGATAGATAAACACATCAATTTTCCTCTAGTGGAGAACAGCTATACTAAAGCAGACAGAAAATTCTCCCTGACATTTGAAAAATATGAGTGTCCACAGATGGGAGGAACAGTCTATTGGCAGTGTAGTTAAACTTCTATAAATTAAATAGGCAAACGACTAAATCCAGGCTGTGTACTACACATTTACTCTCATTGTTTTTGTTCGCTAATCATTCTTCTGAAATAGAATATTTTGTCTGCTTCTGTTAAAATTTTTATTTCTCTTTGCTTTTTGTATAACACAATCTTTTTTTAAAAGATTTTATTTATTTATTTATTTATTTATTTATTTGTCAGAGAGACACAGCGAGAGAGGGTACACAAACAGGGAGAGAGGGAGAGGGAGAAGCAGGCTTCCTGCAGAGCAGGGAGCCAGATGTGGGGCTTGATCTCAGGACCCTGAGATCACAACATGAGCCAAAGTCAACTACCTAATGACTGAGCCATGCAGTGCCCCCATCTTGCCATTTCTGCTACCCAACAGACCCTGGCAAGCGCCATTCTCCTCTGTTTTCTGAGTTCAACATTTTTGTTTTGATTGCTTTTATGTCTCATCTGTCCTCATCTCACCAGGTAAATGTTACCACTGTTCAAACTGTGAAAACCATCATTCTAGAAATCATCAGTGGAGGGATATTTATTAATGTCTTTTGCTGGCTTCTGCTCTAGTTAAATGCATAATATTGGTGAGTTAGAAGGCTTAGTTCAGGACCTTCCATTATTTTTGACCCAAATTTCCTCACTAGGGAACTCATTTTCTCCCATGTCTTTAAATACAATCTGTAGATATTTTATTTTACTTTTCTTTCCTTCAAAGTTTATGTCCAAAACATAAGTGAGTTCCTATGGCTCTACTTTCAAAATATAATCCAAATCCATTTCTTCATTTTAGTTACTCTGTGGCCGCCCTAATGCAAGCCACCCATTACCTATCATTAATTAAAAAAAAAAAAGATTTTATTTATTTATTTGACAAGAGAGACACAGCAAGAGAGGGAACACAGGCAGGGGGAGGGGAAGAGGGAGAAACAGGCTTCCTGTCGAGCAGGGAGTCCACTGATGCAGGGCTCAATCAATCCCAGGACCCTGGGATCATGACCTGAGCTGAAGGCAGACGCTTAACTGACTGAGTTACCCAGGTGCCTCTATCTTTAAGTTTTTAATTGAAGTATAGTTGACATATAATACTATGTTAGTTTCAAATATACATCATAGTGATCCCACCATTATCTCTAGGCAACTACTGCAGATGACCTCCTAACTGATCTCTCTGCTTCTATTCTTGCCCTAATAAAGTTTATTCTCTTTATTTTTTCAGATTTTATTTATTTATTTATATGAGTGAGGGAGGAGCAGACTGAGAGAGACAAGCAGACTCCGCTGGGCAGATCATGACCTGAGCTGAAAGCAAGTGTTGGGTGCTTAATCGACTGAACCACCCAGGTGCCCCACATTTATTCTTGTTATAGGAAGAAATACTTAAAAAAAAAAAACAAAATAAAATCAATGAATCATAAGTTGGATTACATTACCCACCACTTAAATGCCACCAATGGCTTCTTGTTACATTTCAATAAGATCCAAATTTTCTATACTTAACCTACAAAGCTCTATATGATCTGGCCTCTGCCTACTCTGCTGCTCTTATTTCTTTTTTAATTTAATTTTATTTATTTGACAGAGAGTGACACAGCAAGAGCCGGAGCACAAGCAGAGGGAGTGGGAGAGGAAGAAGCAGGCTTCCCACTGAACAGGGAGCCCAATGTACGGCTCAATCCCAGGACCCTGGGATCATGACCTGAGCCAAAGGCAGATGCCTAGTGACTGAGCCACCCAGGTGCCCTGCTGATCTTATTTCTTACCATTTTCCCCTTTGCTCCCTAACTTCAGTCACAGTGGCTTTCTTTCTTTTCCTTAAACATGTTAACCTGTTCCTGTCTACATTCACTTTTTTCTCTACTAGAAACTCTCTGACTCTAGGTACAGATGACTGTCCTCTTCCAACCAATGTAATATCACTCACCCTCCTTCACTTCCACTCACTATATAGTATTACACCTGGTTTTCTTTTCCTTAGGACACTTTCTGATTTGTCTTATTATGTCAACATCCTCTAGGAAGTAAGGGTTTTAAATACAGGCACCTTGCTGTTTTCATTCATTCATCCACCCACAGAATCCATAATAGGACCTGGCATTAGGTAGCCCTCAATAGTTAGTTTCAAATGAATTACTGAAAAGTATGTTTGGAAGTCCTGTTGGTCCTCGATCCTCACCTTCTTCGGTATGTATAAAAGACTGAGACAAGCCATTTTATTGCTATTTACATTTTGAATTATGTAACTTTGCTGTGTGTGCACTTAGGTGTCACTAATCATTATTTCCTATCAGGAGTCTCCTGTTCTTTCAGTTCAGCATTCCAAACCATCACCCTCATAAGGCTCCAGATTCTAAGTATTGTGGAGCATTGTGGCAAAATTACATTGTGCAGGGGCACCTGGGTGGCTTGGTTGGTTGGGCATCTGCCTTTGGCTCTGGTCATTAGCCCAGGGTCCTGGGATCGAGCCTCCCACATGGCTCCCTGCTAAGCGGGGAGCCTGCTTCTGTCTCTGTCTCTGTCTCTGCCCCTCCTCCTGCTCGTGCTCTCTCTCTGCCTCTCAAATGAATAAATAAAGTCTTTTTAAAAAATTGCATTGCATATGTAGACTGCACATGGAATGATTTACTAATGAAGCCATGTTCTCTTGAGTCAGAGAAGGGAAGACTGACTGAGTGCAAGCAATGGAAATTTCCTCCCTCTCTTCTGAAGTCTGGGGGTCAGTTTGTTAAGATTTAGTTTCTTACGTGTCTTTGGAAACTCAGACAATCCCTTTCATCCTGTTTCCTCACTAGGTTGAGACATCTGACTCTTGCAATATAATCTTAGCACAGCTCAACCAGCAAAAGTTCCTAGGCATTCAGGGACCCTCCGCTTTATCTGAAACTCCCAACCCCATCCTAGTGATCTCTTGAGTTCTCACAGCCACACTTACTGTCCCTATGTCCAGGAAGACATTTTGATTTTGATTTTGATTTTATTCTATTTTATTTTTTTAATTTCAAGTTTTTATTTAAATTCCAATTAGTTAACATATAGGGCAATATTGGTTTCAGTAATAGAATTTCATAATTCATCACTTACATATAACACAAAAAATAAATTCATTTATTATCTCAATACTCACACTCCCTGGAATTCCATATTAATTAATTAATTAATTAATTAATCCATTGGTTACAGAAGTCTATACTTCCTCTCTGAAGCTAAATGGAAATCTAAGTGTTCATCTGAACATTCAGTGCACATTTACCCTGTTCTACCCTAAACTCTCCAGTTCTCTTCAATTCCCAAAGATGACTCAACAATGTGAAAGTTGTCTAAATTGTAAATTCATAGCCAAGTATCTGCATTCTAGAGTTTCACTTCTGTATTCCTCCTCCTCAGCCAAAATATAGCAATATCAAGAAGATTGTAAATATTATGAATATTTGCTCAAGACTAAACTTTCTACTCAACACTTCAGTATCTCCTATAGTCCCTAAAAATATGCATTAGGAAAGATTTTTAACATTTTCATAGTAAAAATAAAATTATAACTATTATGGAGCATTTGTGTTCAGAATGTTGCCCACATTAGAGAAAAACTTTCCGTGTACAATTTCTCCTATTTTTCCTCTTCCTTGTCTGATAGTAAAATTCTTTTCTTTTCGAGACCAAGAAATGATTTTGAGTTAAAAAAGAATAGGGAATGGGGCACCTGGGTGGCTCAGTGGGTTAAAATCTCTGTCTTCAGCTCAGGTCATGATCTCGGGGTCCTGGATCGAGCCCTGCATCGGGCTCTCTGCTCAGCGGGGAGCCTGCTTCCCTCTCTCTCTGCCTGGCTCTCTGCCTACTTGTGATCTCTGTCTGTCAAATAAAGAAACAAAAAATCTTAAAAAAAAAAAGAATAGGGAAGAATTTGGTGTTTTAACTAAAATTTCTTTAGAGATGACTAGTAGCTACTTAGGGAAGTATATAGGAGGGTGAGAAAAACCTAGGTATGGATTTAAGAAGTACTAACTCTTACATGTTAATAAACCTTTTTTACCCCCTGACACTTCTGACATAGAATGTGTGAGTTTTCCACTTCAAGAAATTCTCTAATTCTCTGCATGCGCCAACCAATTGCCTTATAATTTAATTCAGTTCTTACACTATCCAGAGTTAAAGCAGGTAGCAGAGGTTAAGAACTCAGTCCCACAAAGACTGCCCCCACTTCAAGTGCCAGTCCCAAGTCCCAAGTTGTCACTCATACTTCTGACCAATCAACTATTAATGAGAGATTCTAATTACAACCTCCTTGGGTTTGATAATTAGTTGTAACAGCACACCAAACTCTGGAAACACTTTATTTATAAGTTTATTGTTAAGGATATTATAAAGAATTAAAATAAAACAGATGAAAAGGTACATAGAGCGAGGCCCAGAAGGAGCTTCTGTCCTTGTGGAACTCATCCTAACAGATGATGAGTTTACCAATCTAGAACTCTCTAAATCCCATAGTTTGGGGGGCTTTGTGTAGGTTTCTTTATATAGGTATGATTGGCTAGATCATTGGTAATTGGTGACTAACTAGAAGATTTAACCATCTAATCATTCCTTGGTCTTTATGCAACCAGCCTCTTATTTAACCAAGCCAATGAGGAGAATCCCTCATATGAGTCTGGTAGCAAGAAAGAGCCTTATATACTGTAATATAATCACAGGAGTGAAAGCTCATCACTGTTGCAATATTCTATTGGCTAGAAGCAAGTCATAGATGCTACTCACCCTCAAAGGGAGGGGATCATACAAAAATCACAAATACTAGGAGATGGGGATCATGGAAAGCCTACTTATATTCTGTCTTTCCAGGAGACAAAAAAAAATTACATAAAAGTATTTCATTCAAGTCTTCCTTTCATTTGAGTTAATTTTTGTGTATGGTGTGAGACAGCAAGACCTGGATCCATAAAAGTCCTAGAAGAAAACATGGGTGGTAAGCTCTATGAAATAGATGTTGGCTAGGATGTTTTGAATCTGACACCAAAAGCAAAAGCAACAAAAGCAAAAATAAGTAAGTGTTACTACATCATACTAAAAAGCTTCTGCACAGCAAAAGGAAAAATCAGCAAAATAAAAATGTAATTATTGAATGGGAGAAGATATTTTCAAATTCTATATCTGATTTGGGGTTAATATCCAAAATACATAAAGAACTCATACAACTCAATAGCAAAAAAGCTCAAACAACCTGATGAAAAAATGAGCAGGAGATCTAAATAGATATTGTTCCAAACAAGACATGCAGGTGATCAAAAAATACATGAAAAAATACTCAGCATCATTGATCATCAGGGAAATGCAATTCAAAACCACAGTGAGGCACCACTTTGTATCTATTAGAATGGCTTTTATCAAAAAGATAAGAAATAACAACTGTTGGCGAGGCATGGAAAAACCTCATGCACTGTTGGTAGGAATAGGAACACAACCTTCTCATCAAACCCATTTGAGTCAAGAGCCTAACAGATCAAGTGCCCATATTTATTAAAATATTTTAATAATAATATTTTAATAATATTTAATTAATATTTTAATAATAATATTTTAATAAATACCAGAAAAGATATACCATATCTACTGAAAATTTAAACTCTAGTGAATCTTAAAAGAATTCTTCTAAGCTGTGCTCATATTTCTACCCACTCTTCTTAATAAATAAAAATTCCCAGAAGTGATAAATCCAAACAGAAAATATGCACTGAAATTCAAATAATTTACCACCTCTACAAAAATAGATATAATTTTTCACCTACAGATACTAGATTTTTTAAACTATTTTTTCCTTCCCACAGGTATCTGTACTAGCATAAAAGCATGAATCTACACATTAGTGCATTAAAGACCATATATAATGTATTTCAAGATTAATAAGTGGTAAATGATGTGCACCAATACACATTTATCAATGTCCCTTAGAGTGCTCAAGTCCCAGATGAGTAGGCTCAGAAAATAAAACTTTAATGTAAAAGGTGATGCAAATATTTAATCAAGGTTATCTTGGGTTCTTTCCCATTAATTATTCCTTTTTTGCATATCTGAGAATAGAGGTGGCAATTATGGCACCTAAACACTGCTCTGATTTATTCCCCCCCCCCCATCTTAGTTATCACATCTAGGCTATGATTGTTGTCCACCACATTTTATCTTTCCACTTTGTAGGACCTGCTTTGCACAATCATGAATGTGATGTTCTCACTAATAACCTTCGGTAGCATCTCATTACCTACAAGGGAAAACCCAAACTACTTGGCATGACATAAAGACTCTTCCCTTATCTGAACTCAACTTGCCTTTCAGTTTTGCCTTGTTGCTTTCTGTCTAGCCCCACAGAACTCCATCCTCTCATCTCTAAACACATGGTATTTTTTCCATGATTCTTTCTCTTTTAAAAAATATACCTTTCATATAAGTTGTTCATGAAGCCAGTTCTCTTCTCCTTTTTCTTTTGATGTTGCTCTCTTATACCTCTGGCAAGAACAGGCTGAGATGTCTACTGCCTTGTTGACAAGAGGTGGCTTTTCCACCTTTCCCAAGTATTAAAAAGAGCCTTCTTATCACACTTAAATAAGACACACATGATTGAACTATAGTGTAATTACTTGTCAGTCTCCTAACTAGACTGTGAACTGTTCAAAATCAGGGACTTTATCTTATTTTTCTTTTATTCCAACTACTTTCTGTGGTGTCTGCTCCACAGTTGTGAAGTCTCTGTAATTGTATATTACATTAATATTTTGTTCTGTCCATATCTCAGGTTGATTGGTACTATACTTAAAAATTCATTAACTGTACCCTTACCATGTCTAAGACACTGTTTAAACACTGGGAATAATCTCATAATCTAAATGTAAAGAGATAAAGTGTAAATATAAGCCAAAAAAAACCACTACAGTATATTCAGTGCTGAGCTAGAGATATTTATTAAATATTTGTAAATGTTTGCATGATAACATAGAAGAATAAGTGATTAATTATGATTAAAGAATTTGAAAAATAAATCACTGGTGTGTTGGCATTCAGGCTGTGTCTTAAAAGATTCAACTTTGAAGTGTGGCGGTGGAGAATCAAACATATATAGACATGGAAGAAGTAGGAGTTTAGGGCAAAAGGGATGGAGGTGGGAAACTTAACTAACATAATTCTTAAAGGTAAGTGTGACTTCAGTTACGTAAGAGGAAAGCATGGAAGGGAGTGGGAACTGTACCAAGTTGCCAACAGGAAAATTTCATAGTCTACACATTTGACTTTCATTTAGTAACCATTCCCTTTTTAAAGCCCATATTAAGCTTCCAAACAACAAAAAGAGTAGTTTCATGCTTCCATTTAAAATGACAAATTTCTTCCTATACAAACCATGATGTGCTTAACTTCTTCCCCCAAAATGAAAACATGAAGTCCCAAAAGACACAGTATTCAGATCGTTATGATGTTATTTCCTCTTTTAATTGGTTACAATCCTAAATATCTTCTAATCAAGAGACTAAATTATTAAATTAACTACATCAATGCTCCTTATGAAAATACTGAGTTAAATGAAGAGGGAAAACACAAACATAATGAATACATACATAGCAAAGAAAGGAAGAAATCATGTGTAGTTGTGACAGTCTTCATATCTATAACTAGATAGGAGACCACAGATGATATTAATTCCATCCCTTGGACCTATGAGCTCTTGGTAGAGCCCAGAGTTGCATTAATGGCAATCACACATTCTGTGAATATGTCATTAGGTGTAGGGCAGGGTTTATCAGCCTGAACACCGTTGACATTGTGGACTGTATTCTTCTCAGTTGTAAGAGCTGTACTGTGTGTTGTAGAAAGTTTAGCAGCATCCCTGCCTTCTACCTTACACACCAGTAAATCTCTCAGAGTCATGAAAATAAAAAAAAAAAATGTCTGCAGGCATTACCAGATGTCTTTGGGGGCAGTGGGGAGGAAGCAAAATCACACCCAATTGAAAATACTGTGTAGAATGATAAAAACCACTCCTTTCCCGCTCCTTGTTTCCTAAACCTATACACACTGCCATTGTCTCAAAACATACATCAAAACTTTAAAGGGCAGTTCAGTCTCCTTGCATTGTCTGTCACCCAGGTAGAGACATGACTGAGCCATTACTAGGTTATTCCACCATCTCATCACGCCAACTGATGACATGTGATATGATAACACCCATGACTCTCATGAGTACTAGACTTTTCCTTACCTCCTTCACTGCAAAGAAGTTCATTTCTGAGAAAGTTGTGTAGGATACTACAATGGCAAATAAGGCATAAATTAACTCCACAGATGGTGATACTGATAGAAGCAGTGCAAGTAGGGAATGCAAATTTATACCCACAGTAAGTGTCTATTCAAGAACAAATTGTCACTAGTGCTTCTCTGTCATCAACCCACCACCAACCTGTTGGCTTATTCTCTGAGGAATACAAATAAGGAGAGGGCTCCATAATGGTCTCTACTCTTCACAGTTTGGACACTCAGCTGGTGGTTTGATAGCCAGATGTACCATCAGGTCTCCCTCACAACCTCAGACTTGGGTGATAAGGCAGATCATAATGCTTTCTGGACCTGGAAACATTCTAGTTGATTCCAGTAGGAGAGCAGGCACTCTAGGAAGTTGGGAGAAGGGCTAGAGTTCTGACAATCTATTTCTGTCCCTCTTTTCAAGGCCCAGTCACAAGTTGACTTGTTTTCCAATCCCTTATCTTTGTCTTCCTTACTTTGACATTGTGAAAAGAATTAAGGATTTGTAATTTGTTTAGGCCTATGGCAGACTGACTTCCAGAAGTCCAAGATCACAGTTCAAAGGAGCTTCAATATTCCACAAGAAAAGTAGTTCAAGATATAATAGCCTGCAACTCTAAACAGCTCAAATGTGTTTTGTCCAGTGAATGAAAACAAAATAGGTTATCCTGATACAATGGAAAACTATGCACAAATTAAAAGGAGCAAACTGTTGATACACATAATAAAATGGATAGTATCTCAAAATTATTTTACTAAGAGGAAAGAATCCAGAAACAAAACTACACATACTCTATGATGTCATCTATTTGAAATTCCAGAATTGGCAGATCTATAGATGGCAGAAACCAGATCAGTGGTTGATTGCTATCCTTGGGGATGGAACAGATAAATGCAAGAAGAATGAGAGATTTCTTTGGGATGACAGATCTTGATTAGAGTAGTGCTTACATGGATAAATGTATTTTTCAAAAGTCTTTAGTCTCTACCCTAAAAATAATGTATTTTTCATATAAATTTTCCTCAGTTGAATTGGTTTGTAGAGGAAAAAAGCGTGAAATCAGGCAACATATTGCCCCCAGTTTTGTTTTTCTTTTTCAACATTTCCTTAGAAATTTGGGGTCTCTTCTGGTTCCATACAAATTTTAGGATTGTTTGTTCCAGGTCTTTGAAAAATGCTGGCGGAATTTTGATCAGGATGGTATTGACAGTATAGATTGCTCTATGCAGTATAGACATTTTAACAATGTTTATTCTTCTGATCCATGAGCATGGAATGCTCTTCCATCTTTTTGTGCCTTCAATTTCTTTCAGGAGTGTTCTGTAGTTCCTGGAGTACAGATCCTTTACCTCTTTGGTTAGGTTTATTCCCAGGTATCTTATGGTTCTTGGTGCTATAGTAAATGGAATCAATTCTCTCATTTCCCTTT
The DNA here is from genome assembly GCF_010015895.1 of Lontra canadensis. Lineage (NCBI taxonomy): Eukaryota > Metazoa > Chordata > Mammalia > Carnivora > Mustelidae > Lontra > Lontra canadensis. The sequence continues at coordinate 122,673,501 of NW_022630995.1, read as the reverse complement.
CTATAATTTCACTGTTAGAAATTAAAATATAAGAAAGCAACTGATTTCTGTACATTGATTTTTTATCCTGCCACATTACTGAATTGCTATATGAGTTCTAGCAGTTTGGGGGTGGAGTCTTTTGGGTTTTCCATATAAAGTATCATGTCATCTGTGAAGAGAGAGTTTGACTTCTTCTTTGCCAATTTGAATATGTTTTATTTCTTTTTGTTGTATGATTGCTGTTGCTAGGACTTCTAGTACTATATTTGAACAACAGTGGCAAGAGTGTGCATCCTTGTCATGTTCCTGATCTCAGAGGGAAGGCTGTCAGCCTTTCCCCATTGAGATTGATATTCACTGTGGGTTTTTCATAGATAGACTTTATGAAGTTGCAAATGTTCCCTCTATCCCTATATTTTGAATCATTTTAATCAGGAACAGATGCTGTATCTTGTCAAATGCTTGTTCTGCATCAATTGAGAGGACAATGTGGTTCTTCTTTCTTCTCGTATTGTTCTATTGCATTTATTGATTTGTGAATGTTGAACCACCCTTGCATCCCAGAGATAAATCCACCTGGTCATGGTGGATAATCTTTTTAATGTACTGTTGGATCCTATTAGTTAGGATCTTGTTGAGAATCTTGGCATCCATATTCATCAGGGATATTGGTCTGGATTGTACAAAAACAGATACATAGACCAGTGGGACAGAATAGAGAGCCCAGATATGGGCCCTCAACTCTATGATCAAATAATCTTTGACAAAGCAGGAAAAAATATACAGTGGAAAAAAGACAGTCTCTTCAATAAATGGTGCTGGAAAAATTGGACAGCTATGTGTAGAAGAATGAAACACTACCATTCTCTTACACCATACACAAAGATAAACTCAAAATGGATAAAAGACCTCAATTTGAAACAAGAATCTATCAAACTCCTAGAGGAAAACTTAGGCAGCAACCTCTTCGACAGTGGCCACAGCAACCTCTTTCAAGATATGTCTCCAAAGGCAAAGGAAACAAAAGTGGAAATGAACTTTTGGGACTTCATCAAGATCAAAAGCTTCTGGACAGCAAAGGAAACAGTCAACAAAACAAAGAGGTAACCCACAGAATGGGAGAAGACATTTGCAAATGACACTACAAAGGGCTGATATCCAAGATCTCTAAAGAACTCCTCAAACTCAACACACACAAAGCAAATAATCACGTCAAAAAATGGGCAGAAGACATGAACAGACACTTCTCCAAAGAGGACATGCAAATGGCTAACAGACACACGGAAAAATGTTCATCATCATTAGCCATCAGGGAGATTCAAATCAAAACCACATTGAGATACCACCTTACATCAGTTAGAATGGCCAAAATTAACAAGACAGAAAACAACATGTGTTGGGGAGAATGTGGAGAAAGGGGAACCCTCTTACACCATTGGTGGGAATGCAAGTTGGTGCAGCCACTTTGGAAAACAGTGTGGAGATTCCTTAAGAAATTAAAAATGGAACTTCCCTATGACCCTGCAATTGCACTACTGGGAATTTACTCCAAAGATACTGATGTAGTGAAAAGAAGAGCCATCTGTACCCCGATGTTCATAGCAGCAATGGCCACAGTCGCCAACTTGTGGAAAGAAACAAGATGCCCTTCAATGGACAAATGGATAAAGAAGCTTTGGTCCATATATACAATGGAATATTATGTCTCCATCAGAAAGGATGAATACCCAACTTTTGTATCAACATGGACGGGACTGGAGGATATTATGCTGAGCAAAATAAGTCAAGCAGAGAGAGTCAACTATCATGTGGTTTCACTTACTTGTGGAGCATAAGGAATAACACAGAGGACATTGGGAGATGGAGAGGAGAAGTGAGTTGGGGGAACCTGGAGAGGGAGACAAACCATGAGAGACTGAGGACTCTGAGAAACAAACTGAGGGTTTTGGAGGGGAGGGGGGTGAGGGTTGGGTAAGCTAGGTGGTGGGTATTATGGAGGGCACATATTGCATGGAGCACTGGGTGTGGTGCATAAACAATGAATTCTGCAACACTGAAAAGAAATAAAATTTTTTAAAAAGACATGTTTACTTTTGAAAACTTAAGAGAGAGAGAGAGAAATACAGAAGGAGGAGCAGGTTTCAGAGATGAAGGTAATGAACTCATATTTTTCAAACAGTAGGCAGTTGAAAAAAAATTACTTTAGGTTCCTAGAAATGTACTGGGCAGAAATTAGAGTGTAGAGTCTTATCCATTTAAAGCAGTGATACTCAACCACAGCTGAATGTTAGAACCATTAGGGAGATGTTGGGTACACTAATACATGGGTCTTCTCCCCAAGAAAATTTAATTTAATTGGTTTGGAAAGAAGCATAGAATGTAGTATTTTTTTTTTTAAGCATCCAGGTGTTCATCAAGTGCAGTCAGGCTAAGATACTGTTAATATAAAGAGTTATTGAAATTATGGATATAGACAAGACTCTTTCAGAAAACTCAAAAAATGAGAAGGAATAAATATCATAGACTAGGGGATATTAATGTTAAAAGGTTAAAATTTTAAAAAGTAAGGAGTCTTTGGAAAAAGTCTTTCGATGGTGTGCTTATCAATAAAGACAATTAGAAGTTAATAAAATAACGCTATGAAAAATTTTATGCAAATCTGACAACTTAGAAAAAAGGGACCAATTATGAAAAATGCAACTCACCAAACCAACACAGGAAGAAACTGATTTATATTTATTATAGAAATTTAATTTCTTATCAAAAGCCTCAGAAAAGAGAACTCCAGGCCCAGATGGTTTCAGTGGTGAATTATATAAAAAACATTCAAGAAGGAAATAGCTAATCTTGCCCAGATGATTTAGAGGAATAAATGTTCAGTTCATTCTGTGAGACCAATATAACAGTAAATGCCAAAATCTGATAGATATTATTTAAAAACAGAAAAATATTAAAGACCATCAGGCCTCATGTAAATAGATGAAAAAATACTTACAGAATATTAGCAGATCAGGGCTCCCAGGAGGCTCATTCACTTAAGCTTCTGCCTCCAGCTCAGGTCACCATGCCAGGGTCCTAGGATTAAGCCCTATGTTGAGCTCCCTGCTCAGTGGGGAGTCTGCTTCTCCCTCTCCCTCCGTCCTTCCCTCTGCTCTCTCTCTCAAATAAATAAAATCTTAACCCACTGAGACACCCAGGTGTCCCTCAAATAAATAAAATCTTAAACAAATATATAATAAAATATTAACAGATCAAATCCAACAATAGTTAATTCATAGTGAACTGCCCTTGAGCACGGGGACTGACTAGTACACAAGAACTACATGGGAGAGCAGAGACAGCTCCACAGAATAAAGATAGACATCTGGAAAAGACAATAAACAAACGAACAAAAATAACAAGTGTCAACTACAAATGGTATAACTTCTGATTATTTCTAATATATTATTTCTAATACCTATTTTTGCTAGGGGCAATTCACCCTGATTTTACAGAGGTTATTTTTCTCTTGAGAAAATGAATGTACCTCCCTGAAAATCAGTGGAGAGGTGTCTAAGACAGAGAGAGAAATATGTCTTACTTAAAGGACTCCTAAACCTTTAGAGTGGTACGAAAAGGATCCTTATCTCCTAATCTTCATTCCATCACACTCCTTGAGTTAACCTAATTAAACTTTCAAAAATTAGTTCCAATTTCTAAGTCTTGTTCACCCTTCACCATTAACATGCACTTAATATACTCCCTACAAATCTGGTCATTATGACCTAATTACTACACAGTGTCTTGCTTCTATACAGGACACATTTGGATGATTTATATCATCTCTGTGAGATGTAATCATCATAAAAACTTTCTTACCAATAGAACCTATTACTTGTCTCTAATTTAAAAAACATACCATAATCATGACATCTAAATATAGCAATATATAGCCAATTAAGCCTATTCTAAGTGGAATGTGTGAAGCTTCATGAAATATACACTTTTATGTCATTTCGGTAGCATTTCAGGACTTACATTTGTGATCTGGCATCCACCTTCTTATTTATCCTTTGCATTCTTGGCTGGGTACCATAGAAATTTAAATGAAAACCATCATTTACGAGCTGAGTTTCTGTGAGGTTTAATCGAGTAACAAAATTGCCTAGTAGGAACTTCTTTTTATATCAGTCTTTATTCTTATCCACAGACTGAAAAGAAAACTGAAAAAAAGGAAAAGGCAATGGGACCCTGAAGAGAGCACTTGGCTGGTCAAGGCTTACCGCCTTAACATAACCTATGGAAAGGAAGACAGAACCACTCTACGTTATGCTAGCTTATTCCACAGCTCAGGGGAAGTAGCTTTTAGCTTCAGTATCAAAATGGAACTAGATAGTATTTTGAAGTGCTACTCCCTTGGAAAGAGAAGGCTGGGGTGATGGGGGAAGGTGATGGAGGGGCAGGTGGCAGGGGGGGACTAATGACAGGAAGGAAGAGAAAGGAAAAAGAGACATAGAGGATAAAATGATGAAGAAATAAAACAACCAGCTGCTCTCTAGAATCTAGTGCTAGAAGGCAACAGTCATGGTAGGCTGGAGAAAGGGGTAATAAAGAGGAACCCTCGAATCTCTGTGGCTTGATGTCACATGCAAGCCGCATGCTCCGTGCCTATCAAGGCCCCAGGCTGGTGTCGCAGCTATTGTCTGGAATATTACTAGTTTTGTACCAGAGTAGCACATGCACATCTGCTCTTAGTCTTCCCCAGGAAATGACACATCTCACTTGAGTCAATGCCGTTGGCTAAAACAAAAACCACCGCCATGCGTATTTTCAAGGAGGCGGGGAAACACTATTCTGACAGTACGCCTCGTAGGAGAATCACAAATATTGGGTCAAGTAACAATCATACAGGATACTATTACTGCCCCTACTGGGTAGTGAAGTGAATACCAGGCAGACCACAGAGTGTCCCATTGATTACTTGGTATCCAATCTCCCTTATTCCCGATCAATGAATAGTGGTTTCGTTTAGATGAAAATCTCAGCAACTACACTGCATATTTTTCATTTTTCTTTGTAGATAGAGGTAGCTATTGGAACAGTTCTGGCTAACAGGACCTAGAAGTCATTGAGTGGGCTTCTAGAAATACTTTGTAAAATAGGCACAGGCTTAGCCAGCTCATGCTTTTCTTCCTTCCTTCTGGAAAACAGTTGTGATGTCTGGGGAATTGGGAAAAGAGACATCTTGCAACCATGATAACAAGAGTAAGCCTGGAACACTTGTGGGAATGTGGTGCTAATGTACTTGCTCTGATTACCAACTTTCAAATTCCTCATTGTGTGAGAGAAAAAAATTAAAAAACTGTATTTTGTTCAGCCTCTTTTAGCACTTTATTTCATATGTGTGGCAGAAACTTTTTCTTAAGAAAAAAGATTTTATTTATTTATTTGAGAGAGCACAAGATGGGGGGAAGGGCAGAAGGAGAGGGACAAGCGGACTCCCCATTGAGCACAGAGCTGGATCCCCGGCTCTCAGTAGATCCCTGGATCTCAGTAGATCATGACCCAAGGGAAAATCAGATGCTTAAACAACTGAGCCACCCAGGCACCCCTGCTGAACCTATTTCTAAGTGATCTGAAATTTGAAACCAAGAGTGTGATGAAACACATAACAGATTCTGAGGTACAGAACTGACTTGGTGAAGACCTCACAGTAATTCCCCCCATTGTTATTACCCTAAATCTTGTTCAGCACTAGGACAACAAAATGATTTTTTTTCCTCCAATGAATACCTAGAATTGCTTTCCATACAGTTCATTCAGTCTTTTTTGTTGTTCTGTTTCTTTTTTTCCTCTTGCTTTTTCTAAAAAATTTTATTTATTTATCTATTTTAGAGAAAGAGAGTGAGAGAGAAAGACTGCAGGAGCCAGGGGAGGAGCAGAAAAGCAGACTCCCTGCTGAGCAAGGAGCCCCAAGAGGGACCCAATTCCAGAACTCTGGGATCATCACCTGACTGAAAGTGGATGCTAACCGGACTGAACCACCCAGGCACCTTGTATTTCTGTTTCTATGTCATGAATCACAGCGGAAAACTTGAGCACAGCAACAGCTTCTGACTACATTAGTTCTGAGATGTTCTCCTAGCACTGATTGACTTTATCAAGCATGAGGGTTATCAATATTTCAGCTGTTTACCCTTTAAGCCACTTTCCCTCTTAGGATCTCATAATGCCCATGCTGTTTCCATTTACATGGGTATCCCTGCCCCGGGATATACCCTATACTCTCTAAAAGCCCACAGTTTGCTTTCAGCTCATATATAAGAGAGGCACATTAATGACATTAGGTGATTCTAGAGGTGGAAGCAAATTCTCAAGACTAGAGGGGATGAAGTGAGAAAGGAGGGACAAGTAGGTAGGGAGTTCTACTTCTTGAGTCACCACTGGGAGAATCATGTAGTGAAAGTGGAAATTGACAGCTCTTGTGTATTAAACTTTTTGGAAATGTCTCCAGGATTTTCTTTTTTTTTTAAGATTTTATTTTAATTTATTTATTTGAGAATGAGCAAGAGAGAGAAAGCACCAGCCAGAGGCAGAGGGAGACAGAGGGAGAAGCAGACTCCCTACTGAGCAGGGAGCTTGATTCCATCCCAGGACTCTGGGATCATGACCTAAGCTGAAGGCAGAGGTTTAACCAACTGAGTCATCCAGGAGCCCTGTCTCTGAGATTTTTTTTACAATCATAAAAATCATGCCATATCTTGGCCTTTTGACAGGTTTTCTTAATAAAAATCCTCTTTAGATATATTGCCTACAGTAATCAGGCTTCCTTTCCTATTTGTTATTCCTCTCTTATTGCTAGTAGAATGCTCCACAGAGTGAGTAATGAAGAAAATGGAATAAAATGGCTCTAGATTGAACCACAGTTTTGGGAAAATGAAAAAAAAAAAATGACCAGGAACTAGCTGAGTTCAGTTTTTTCCTGGGGGAAAAAAGAGAGAAGTGCATGCGTTTCTCTAATCCTTTAATAAATTATACTATCTTTGAGATGTGTGTGTTATGGAATGACAGGTCCATTAAGAGAAGTTCTATTAAAAATAAGAAAAAAGTTATCAGTAAAAGAAAAATGTTGACTTAAAGTTGCCTCAGGGAAGGAGATAAAGAACACTCCTTGGGTGTTTTGGCATACATCCTTCCACAAAAAGATGCTCCACAAGCACACCACTTCTAGAAAGATAACATTTCCTTAAATTTCCTCTATACACTATAGCAGACTTTTGTTTACACAACAATAGCATATTTCTTATTTTTTTCCCTTAAAAGCAACTTGAAGTTCTTCAAATATTTTCAGAATTATGTTTTTAAAAGTATTGGTATCGAGCAAGAAAGTAAGATATATACGGGGGCAAACAAATGCACACACACGGCACCAAAACCAAACCAAACTACAAAGGGAAAGCAAACTTCCATGCAGAAGCAAGTGCGTAAGCCAAGTGTCATCCTGAGGGTATTTTCTGAAGCTCAAGATGACAAATTTTTATTGTGACAGCAAACAGAGATAGAGATTAGGTTCTGCATACGGTAGGCAGACCAATGGGTAACTCCATCCTTTAAGAAGAAATTTCAACGTTCACAAGCTAATGAGAAATAATCTCATTTTGCAGAAAGAGACAGTGAGAAAAATTAGGTAGTAACAATTATCATGCTAGAAAAAGGGGAAAAAGATATTCTAGAATCTGAAGCCATTATGCAGTCCTCTTGTGAGTTTTCAGGCCTCATATGTGACAGAAAAAAACAAACACCTCAATCAAGTAATTCTAAATAATTCTAAATAAATGATTCTAGGATTATAGCACTTCCAGACAAGTGGGAGAAAGAATAAGTAAATTTCTTTGTAGGAAGGTATTTTCATCCTAACCCTCAAAAGATTGCACAGAGAGAATTCCAGCCACCATCCACTTTGCAATATAAAACAAAACACATAGTTCCTTGCCAGAATACTGGTAAGGCAATGAAGACTAAGGGGCCAAGATTCCAGAAAGAAGGGAAGTTCACAGTAGTTATCTTAACACATAGTGTTGCTTTCTTCCTGAAGTTAACATTATATATAACATTATATGTATCTATATATTATATATCTATATATAATATAAAGATTATATATATAATATATCTATATATTATATAGATATATATAGATATATAGATATATATAGATAGATATATATTATATATAATATATCTATATATTATATATAGATATAATATATATCTATAGATATATTATATATCTATCTATAGATATATATAATATCTATAGATATTATATATATCTATAGATAGATATTATATATATTAGATATATATATTAGATAGATAGATAGATATTATATAGATAGATATTATATATATATTATATCTATATATATAGATATAATATATAGATATTATATTTATATAATATCTATATATATTATATCTATATATATTAGAAGTTGAGCAAAGCTTTTAACAATCACACATTACTGGGGCCAAAGAAGCTGAACACTGGCTTTCAGACACAACAAAAAACTAATTTGTAACAGTAAGAGTGGAACAGAATTGATAAGACTTGAAAAGACTGAAACTTCTCATGGGGCCGCTGAGTGGCTGTTAAGTGTTTGCCTTCGGCTCAGGTCATGGGTGTTGGGCTCCCTGCTTCTCCCTCTCCAGCCTGCTTTTCCCCCTGCTTGTGCTCTCCTTCTCTGTCAAATAAATAAAATCTTAAAAAAAAAAAAAAAAAAAGACCGAAGCTTCTCTTTCAAACAGATCAATCCCATATTATATTAAATTCTGCCCCTACTTTCATGGGGCAGAATTTAATATAATTAATTTTTGAGTTCATAGAGCATCTCAAATTAACTCTACAGTTTTTCACACATGATGTCTAACATTCAAAAAAAGAAAGAAGGCATTGAAAAAGGTAAAATTTGAACAGCAACCAAAAGAAAAGGAGCCAGTATAAATAGATTCACAAGCTATCTGGGGGAAATAACCGCAAGGAAGAATAAAGAGCAACAAAAAGAATAAATATGTAGGTCAGTTTAAAGGAATATCAATCAGCACGTCACTAGGTATTCTACGGAAGACCTTCTTACAAGTAACTATCCTGGGGCAGGAGGAAAGGTTTTGCAGACTTGTGTGGGTTTGGGGGAAAGACAACAACCACCTCCCACCCCCATCCAGTCATAACTGAAAGCAAGGTGACATTTCTTAGATGACAGGAGTTCCTCAGTGACATTTATGAAGCACATCTGTCAGAATTTCTTGGAAAAGGAGTTCCCACCCACACATACTGAAGCAAAACTTGTGGGTCTGAGTCCTGGGTAACTGTATTTCATGGACCAGATAATTCTGGGGCCTAGTGGCGTTTCCTACAAAATGCTACTGAAGAGAGGTTTGTCCTTCTCTTTCCAGTGTGAGTTATTCTCTTTTATATAACTTAACCGGAAATGGAAACATTCTTATCATCCTTCCTTTGAAGATTCTTTGAACTTTGGAAATTCAGTGCTTTCTCACTGTTGTAGTTCCTTTACCCCTTGCAAGGGGGCACGCTGAGACCTGCGGCAAGAAGGGGAGAGGAACAAGGTCTCGTCCTAGTTTCAGAGATTTTAGAATCCAGGTGAGGCCACAAAAACAACTAGGATTTGGCCATTTTGGTCAAAGGTTCTGAGGTTGGCGACAAAATCACATTATCCTAATCTTTGAGAACTGCCCTATAGTTCAAAAAGGATTGATTTCCATCAGACATGTTTCTAGTCGTGAGTCCGTCTCACTTACTACGGTGCACTAAACCAAGAGTAATCACATAGCCTGTCGTGGGCACATTGATTTCTATAAGCTCTAAATTTGAAATCATAATGATAGCAAGTTAACGTGGGTGGGTGGTCAGAAATGTAATTTGTCAATTCTGCAGCTGTGGGGTGGTCAAATTCAATCATGTCGCTCATGTAAGTGTCTGATCTAAAGAGCAAAATTATGATGCTGCCTTCGCCATGTTTTCCCATAGACAAAGGCAAGATCTTCTGCAAATCTGTACTCCCTCTAGTTTCTCCATTCTCCCTCCACCAAATGTTGGCGTTCAAGTAGAAGAGCAGTAGTTAATAATAGTACTGTATGGAAATAACTGCCTGGGTATAAACCTCAGCTCCACAGTTCATAGATCTGTGACTTTGAACATATCAATTCATTCTTTAGGTCTTACTTTTCTCATCTGTAAAATGGGGATAATAGTATTACCTACCTCAAATGGTCATAAGAGTTAAAAATTGTCATAAGTGTTAAATTAATATTTGCCTGATAAGCAATAACTACTATACAAGTAGCATTGTATTAAATAAACAAACATTAATATTGGAAGTTGTCTTGAATTTTGAATGAAAATTTCCATAGCTAAACACTTGTCCTTGCCAATGACCTTTTGTCATTGTTAATGCTTATAGTGATAATTATTATTAAGTCTTTTACCTATTCTTACTTCCCATAGCCCGTAACTTTCTCCTAAATTCCTACCCTTCTTAGTGGAATTCATCCTCTGAGATTTCTTCCAAAGAGTATTTATGTGTGGTATACATACTTAATAGTTTAGTTATATTTTTTCAGCCAATTGGACCATGAGTGTACTATCCTCTCTTCTAAGGATTATTCTGCATTGCAGATACCAGGAACCTCATTTTCCAGAATGCTCTTCCCCACATAGCTTTAGGCCAGAGCTTGCCAAGGAGATCTTGCACAGTATTTGGAAAATGAACTGGAGAAGAGGTTTTTATTCCAGGGAGGTTGCGGCAGCCAAATACCATGGCTTCAAAGATTTCTTCACAAGTTCCTACTTGGCTACTACAGACCAAGACCCAAACCTTGAGGCAGCAATCACTGGAATTTTTAGGCGAACTTGAGAGACTGGGAGACTCGTTTCAGCGCCTCAGAGTGAAGTCCTCAGTGACTCCTTGACCTCCCACTGCAACTCTTCCCTCACCCAGCTTTTTTTTATACTCATATTGGTCTAATTTCCTTAAAGAAAAAAAACCTTTATTACAATAATTAAATAATTCCATTTTACTGACCAAAACAAGACCGATAAAAATGTCTAAAAATTTAAAAACTAGTTAAGAATATTCTTCTACTTATAAAAGTTATCTAAAAAAATTATATAAATATGTTTAAACACATATATAGATTTAAATACATTTATTTTGAGGTCCGAAGTAAGATAATGATGCCCCTTATCACCACTACTGTTTAACAGAACTGGCCAGGAAATTAAATGACTTAGAAAGGTTAGAGGTGAAGAGATAAAGTATCCATTACTTGTAACATAAAAACATTTACACTAATGAAAGATAATTAGCCAACAATATAAAATGATAAAAGTACTATCTATTATTTATAAAAAATAACAATATTTCTCTGTACTACCAATAACCAATGATAAAATGAAACTTAAAATAATCTACCATTTGAATAGCAACCACTCACCCTTCAGAAATTAAAGTATAATTGAAAAGAATGCTGTTTAAATAGTGTGGCATCCCAGGGAGTAACAAGAAGTAAACCGGTATCTGGAAGTATTTTCTGGTTGTCCATCACGTGGCCTTAAAGCCAACAACATATATTTTAGGAATTGCTATAGCAACAACTGGCTTCGAGGGATCATTGTAGCAGAGAACAACCCCAAACCCTCATTGTCTTACAGCGATAAATATTCATTAGCAGAACGTATTCTATGAGAGGTCCAGCTGGCTGTGGCTCTTCTGAGCAATGCTAGATTTCACGTGTCTTTGTAGTTCAAGTGTCAGACTGAAAGAGTAACCACTGAGACCTGCTTTTCTCATGGCAAAGGGCAGAAATTTCAGGAGGCTGACCTAAAGGGCAAAGGTTCATTTCAGGTGTCTGCTTGGACATTATATAAATACACGCCTTTAGCCACACAGAATTGCCAGAGCAGGGAAGTATACTCCACCTACAGGAAGGCACGGCAAGTGCAGGGAAGGAACAGGTGCACAGAAGAAGAATGATCACCCTATGTGTGTGAAATGATAAGCACCTTGTCTAGAACAGGAAGCATTAAATAAATTTTAGCTCTTATTTTTATTTTTATTTCATTGAATTTTATTTTGTTGAGTGAACGAGAACCCTGAGGAATATTTTGTTACAAGAAAATGATGGCTCAGTGTAACCGAGTGACTGGCTGTAGGTTTTGAAATGGTAGCACCAGGATTTAAATCAGGGTATCCTGATACCGTAGAAAACGCATTTTCCACAACCATACAGTGTGGTCATATGGAAGCAAATCACGGAGTTGACAGTGTCCTGTCGGACGAACTCTGGCTGTGAACTGGAAAAGCTCCAGTAGCTTCATCAAGCTTCTGTGGTGAATTTTCTGTAGGTTATTGCTCATCCAAGGATATAAATCTACCCCTCGAGCATAATTTTCTCATTTCTTCCATAATGCTAGCAGAAAACCTGACAGGTAATTAGTGAAGCTTCCTTATGTGGAAAATACAGGGAATAAATTCATTCATTGGTACTTTCTGTCTACTTCACTTTTCATACTGGGGCAGTTTTTACTAATCTGTCAAGTCAACCATTATCTGCTTGTCAGTAATGTTCTCATGTCAAAATATTAAATTAACATTCTAGTTTAACATATTTATCAAGCTGGGGAGTATGCTCAGAGCATATTGGCATTCTAGGGCCTGTTCACATCAGCTCCTAATAAAATCTCGATTATAGTTAAGCAAACGAATGATACAAATATATAAAATCCCAACTTCATGCTCATTTTCTTCAGTAAGATTCTCTTTGCAGGGTCTCATGAAGATTAAGTGTTAGGGACTGAACATTTGTATCCCTACAAAATACACATTGAAACCCTACCCCCTGACGTGATGGTATTTGGAAATGGGGACTTTGGGAGATAATTAGGGTTAGATGAGGTCATAAGGGTGGGGCTCTAATGATGGAATTAGTGCCCATACAGAAGAGACATCAGAGAGCTTGCTCTTTCTCCCCATGTACACCCAAGGAAGAGGTCATGGGAGCACATAGCAACATGGCAGCTGTCTGCAAACCAGGAAGAGAGCTCTCCCCCAAACCCAACCATGGTGGCACCCTGATCTCCAGTCTCCAGAACATGAGAAAATACATTTCTGTTGTTCCAACTATTCAGTCTATGGTATTTTGTCATGACAGCCTGATCTAAGAAGAGTGAGATAAATGAAAAGCACCTGGCATAGAGTAGGGGGGTTTTTTGTTTGTTTTATTTTGTTTTTGATGACAGCTGCTATTGTTTGAAGGACAAGGGTAGGAGGAAAGATAAATGCTGAATAACCCACCGTCACTAATCTAAGTTCACAATCTGATTCCGAGATTTCTGCATATTAAAAAATGAAACAGCTAGAAAAACACTTTTGGATTTTTTTTTTTCACAGTGACCCAAAGTTTAAGAAGTCATCAGGATCCCCAGAGAGCCATATTTTTTCTTTTATTCATTCCTCTCTTAATTCACTGATTCCTATATTCATTCATTCTTTCAAGGAATGTTTATTGAGTTATCAATAGATGCTCACTAAAGCTGCAAAGCTGAATAGGATATAGTAGACCATTTTCTCAATCTAGATTCTTATGTCACCAGTTCAATACCAATCCTTATAAGTGAATTAACATGTAAGCAGTGTGAGTCTCTTCAATATTCTTGTGGAAATGGATGCTGTTTATTTGAAGCTTAGTAATTTTAAGTTCTCATGTATAGTTTCATCTTCATAGTGTTTTATTGAGAAGGAATATTGTGATTGGATTTTGGTTTCATAATACATAATATTTAACCCCCCTTACTAAAGAAAGATACTCCAGTCCCACTTCTAGCAATTTTAAAGGCCATTATGCTATAAATAGTTGGGTGGCAACTTTATTCCTCACTCTCATTTATTTTGCTGGAAGTTTCCTTCACTCCAACTCCTTCGTTACTTAATCATTCCTTGTAAAATCCACATATTATACAAATGACTTCAAATCCTTTGTAAAAGACTTAGTATAAAGCACTAGGGTGGCTCAGTAGGTTAAGCGGCTGCCTTCTGTCCAAGTCATGATCCCAGGGTCCTGGAATTGTGTCCCACATCTGGCTCTCTGCTCAGCGAGGAGTCTCTTTCTCCCTCTCCCTTTGCCCCTCCTGCTGCCCATGCTTTCTCTCTCTCATGTTTTTTTTTTTTCTCTCTCTCTCTCAAATAAATAAATACAATCTTAAAAAAAAAAAGACCTAGTATAAATAACAAAATTGTCTAATATGCCTCTTGGAGAATAGAGGGTAGCTCTTTTTATAGATCATATTATTTAAGTTGTTTTCAATAGTTGACTTAGCTTATTTTTTTAAATCTCAAATGCAATTCCACAATTAAAATGAGCTCAAAGATATTAAGAACTAAGAGTACAGCAATAGTCTACATGAAATATTCATAAAAGAAATAAGAGATAGATGTTAATTTTTCTCAGCAATTCATTAATAAATATTTAATGGATGTCTGACATCTTCAGGTAGGAATTATGCAAATTGTCATCAACAAATAACTATGAAAAAGGGAAATTTGCATAGTTAGAAAAGTGAGTAAGGAAATTTTTTGTAGTACACTTCAAACTACATTCCCTGACCTCAAAGAATTTGGGGAACAAAAACTAACATTTTTCCCACTGAATTTTGAAGAAACTCCTAAGATTTCTTTTTTAAAATCTTTTTTAAAGACTTTATTTATTTATTTATTTGACACAGAGAGAAAGAACAAGCAGGGGGAGTGACAGGCAGAGGGAGAGGGAGAAGCAGGCTCCTGCTGAGCAATGAGCCCAATGCAGGTCTCATTTCCAGGATCTTATGGTCATGACCTGAGCCAAAGTTTGCTGCTTAACCAACTAAGCCACCCAGGTCCCCCAGATTTCTTTAATATTTCTCCAAGTCAAGTAAGATTCCTACTATAAATCAATTTAGTTTAACACTGAAATACTGTAGAATTACCACTCACAATTAAAACTCTAAGGTCCTAATTTGAATGAAATCGATGTTCACTGTACTTTAAGATATAAGCTGTAAGGACTTCTTGTTTTTTTAATTTTTTTATTTTTGTTTTTTGTTCTTAGAGAGAGAGGGTGTGAGTGGGGGAGGGGCAGAAAGAGAGAGAATCTTAAGGAGGCTCCACACCCAGTGAGGAACCCAACACAGTGGTTGATCTCACCCTGAGATCATGACCTGAGCCAAAATTGAAAGTCAGCTGCTTAATGGACAGAGCCACCCAGGCACCCTTATAAGGTTTTCTCATGAACCAACTAATTTTGGCCCTCAAGATACTTAGAGAAATGGTGATCTTATAGCATAGACAGAAGTTTTAGTAATGTCTCTAAAAATTATCTATCTGGCTGGCATTTTGAAAATTAGCCAAACAAAGGCAAGAACTGGATGAAGAGGATAATGAAAGTCTTCCCCATGGATAACTCTGAGTTTTACAGTGAATATCTGTAGAGGAACTGATACAAGCTAAGTAAAAAAAAGATGCCAATGAGACCTTCATTTCCACGTAGTAGATCACTTTCCATTTCCAGGGAACACGCATAAATTCAAACCTAAGTTGTTTGTATAAATCACTGGGCAGAGAAGAGCTGTAAGATATGTTATGCTCAGGTGACCAAACTAAGGTATAAGGTCCCCAAAGCTAATCTGGAGTAATTATTCGTAGATTCAATGACAAATTTCTAATTTTTCTAAAAAATGAGTTTGAATCATGCCTTCCAGGAAAATCCCTGCCATGTAGGAGTATAAGAGCTCATAAATAACCTAGCATTTATTGCAAAGAAATATGGTTATCGAAATGTCAACCCTTGGTAAAAGTCAAAGACAAAGCACCAGAAATTAATTTAAAAAAAAAATTATGAGAAGGTAAGTTAACGGTTGGCCATACATGTAGTTTTATACACAGACTGGAAACTTGGCTAGTGCCAAGTTTAAAAGTTTGTTTCCCTTCCAAAATTCATGTATTGAAATCCTAATGTTTAATGTGATGGTATTAAGAAGTGGAACTTTTGGAAGGTTCTTAGGTGATGGGGGGAAGGCTTCATAAATGGGATTAGTACTATTATAAGAGGCCCTTAAAAGCTCGCAGCATCTTCTTCTATGTGAGGACAAAACAAGAAGTCTGCAACCCAGAAAAAGGTCTTCATTGGAATATGCTGGCACCTTGAACTTGGACTTCCAGACTCCAGAACTGTGAGAAATAAGTGTCTGTTGTTTATAAGCCACCCAGTCGGTAGCATTTTGTTACAAGCAAACAGACTAGGACAATGAGTACCTGAGGATCACAGCAGAATGATTGGTCTTAAAGTAGCTTCTTGAGGTATAAAATTGCAAACATCCAATTTTTTTAATTGTTGCTTTATAGTTATCAGTTCAAGACCATCACCTTCGGTAAATATCCATCCCAATCACTGCTCATAAAATGAGAGAAATAATAATAATGATAAGAGTAAAGCTAACACTTGCATGCGCCACGAGCCAAGTCCTTCCTGCCTATCAACTCAAGCAATTCTAATAACAAATGAA
This sequence comes from Lontra canadensis, assembly GCF_010015895.1. Classification (NCBI taxonomy): domain Eukaryota; kingdom Metazoa; phylum Chordata; class Mammalia; order Carnivora; family Mustelidae; genus Lontra; species Lontra canadensis. The sequence continues at coordinate 122,656,925 of NW_022630995.1, read as the reverse complement.
GGGAGTGCTGGTATTTATTAGTCTCTTTTCTTAGAGGAGTTGATATATTTTCTGAGTGTCACACAATTCCCATGTGGTGAAGTTAGGATTCAGATAAAGGTATCTCCCTCTATATTCTACGTCATTAACCATCATAGTATATTTTCTAAGAGAAATCCGTATGATTTAGAATATATAGATTGTCAGTTAAGCTTGCCAATTGCTTAAATAAGCTTAAAGTCATTTTGTGTATGGGATTTGCATAATTTCAAAACCAAAACTAATGAACAAATACAAGCACAACAATGATGCCAAAGAAATTGGTATTAACAGCATGAATTTAATATAAAAGATGACATTATTTTGCTTAACCTAAAATCAAAGTTGGCTATAGCAGTAAGTAGAACAATGTAATCCAAGTCTGCTTTAATAATATTCCTGCAGAGATTGAATACTCGCATGAGTAGTATATTATAAGAATTGGTATGCTTAACTTCAAGTGTTTATTTTCTAAATCAATTACTGTTATTTTAAAGTACAGGACAAAGCATCAAATTAACTTCAAGATGTGGTACTTCAGTATTTGTGATTTTTATATGTTTATGCTGAAAGGGGTAGGAATTGGAGCACAGCCATGCAGTGGGACAAGAGGCTGACATAATCAAGTTCTATGAAAGAGGAAGAGAAGTAGTTGTAGATATGAGATCGGTAGTCAGGAGCACCAACTACAGTATATAAAACAATTACCATTGAAATCTAGAGCTAAGGGGCACCCAGGTGGCTCAGTCAGTTAAGCGTCTGCCTTTGGCTCAGGTCATGATCCCAGGGTCCCAGGATTGAGCCCTCCATGGGGCTCACTGCTCAGTGGGGAGTCTGCTTCTCCCTTTGACTCTTCCTGCTCTTCCCCCATTGTGCTCTCCTTCTCTCTGTCAAATAAATAAAATCTTTAAAAAAAAAAAGAAAGAAATCAAGGGCAAAATAAGTTTTTGTTGCTTAATATGTATTGTAAACAAACTGTTTAGACTTCCTTCTACCTATAAATATGGGATCTGTCAAATATATTCCCCCACAACGTGAGTATGGCCCTGACTGTCACTGTGCAGGCTTTCTGTTTCTGACATGCCTCTACACCCAAGAATGGGTGAGGACAAATTCTCTCACTGTTTGTCTCTATTTTAACTCCTTTGAAAATTTTATTTGTACAGAACATTGTGATATATCAGTTAGTCTTAATTAACATGGAACAACCACATTTGTATAAGTAAATGCAGATATATATTTGGCACAGTTAGGTTATAAAATGACTGTGATGATTCAAGGTATTTATATGTATTTTTTATTTTTTATAACTAAAAAGTAAAATGTAAAACTTCTCATAGAACCCTCCTAGACCCACTAGAATATTTTCAGAAACTCCCAAACACAGGTTGAGAAGTATGTTATGGGGAAAGACATAAAGACAACACGCAAGGATTGCTGTGAGAGAGGCAAACATGAAAAAGAAAAAAAAACAGAAACAAAACCAACCAACCAGAGAATGTTCATTTACTGGAGAGATGAGTGAGGATAAACTTTTTTCTTAGGGAGAAAAAAACCAGGTAGTTTCTCCCACTCAAAATGGTGGTAAGAAGTGAATGGCTGTTTTGCCCACAATGATGTATGTAGCCCAGCCACAGAGGTAATACTTAACGATTTCTCCTCTCTGATCATACTTTTCTAATGATTATTTTGTATTTCCTAAACATAGTCTTGCATCAATTCTGTTATTTACAGAAGCATTGGAAAATAAAATATTGGCTCAAAACCAAATGACTTTTCCACTCTTTGCAGTGAATCAGAAACAGCTCACCTAACTTTTTAAAGATTTTATTTATTTACTTATTTAGAGAGAATGAGAGCATGCATGGGTGGGGGAGGGGGAGAGATGGGGAGAGAAGCAATCTCAAGCTGGCTCCACACTGAGCATGAAGCCAATGGAGGGCTTGATCTCAAGACACTGAGATCATGATCTGACCCAATCAAGAGTCAGAGGCTTAACAGACTATACCACCCAGGCACCCCTCATCTAACTCTTGACTTAAACAACAAATGGGTAGTCCTAGGCTAGAGAACTAGAAGAGATTTAGGAAGGATGGGCCAGTGGAGAAGACACATGTCCCCTTATTTTTCAATTTTTTGGGTGATGGCTGGGTGAGCACAGCAGACTGGGGGGCACACCATCAACCAGAGACCTGTGCCTCATTACTCTGGGAGCACATCTGAAGGATTAAAGAGTTTTTGTTTTAACTTGAGAGATTTAAAACAAAACAAAATACATTTTGAATACCAAAGACTGGCCTTTGATTGTCTTAGGTTTCCCGTGACAATCACCAGGTTTACAAGGTCTGCAAAAGAACAAAGAACCATCTACGTGAGCTGAAAGGGTTAATACACATCCTAACTAGCTCCTTGCAACTGCAGATGGCTTAAACAGTGAGGAAATCTAGACATTTAAATTATAACTGTGCAAACAGATTTTATTAGTAAGAGTATTAAGCTCAGTAGAGGGGCGCCTGGGTGGCTCAGTTAGTTAAGCGTCAGACTCTTTATTTTGGCCCAGGTCAAGATCCCAGGGTTCTGGGATGGAGACTGACTTTGGGCTCCACACTCAATGGGGACTCTGTTTGGGGATTCTCTCTCTCCCTCTCCTCTGCCCCTCCCCCTCTTCTCTTCCAAATAAATAAATAATCTTTAAAAAATGTTTAGTAGAGCCTTACTTTTATGAAAATAATATTTTACTTTGGCTTTCACACTGGCACAAAGAACTCAGGGCAGTGACTTGTGGTCAGCCTGGCATGGGGTGTCAGAAATCCATCCAGGAACATGTCTCATATCCTTGATGAAATACTGCATTTTCTATAAGTCATGGGGCTTCCCTTTCAAATCTGAGGCAGTGGCTTATGAACAGAATCACAAATTTATGAGTATGCATGCAAAAGCAAAAAGGGGAAACTCAGTGTGCTCTTTGTGAGGGAAATAAGTCAATGAGCATTTATGAAATGACTCTGTAAGAGCAATTAACCATTTGGGAAATGTGGACTGAGGTTACTTAGCCAAGACCTATCATTACAGCTAATGCAATATCCCTGTGGTTCCATTCACTCAAAAATATATCTAATAGAACCCAATGTGGTCAAGTGTTTACTTACTGCTGCTTCCCTTAATAATGAATTTCAGAAGACTTATAGGCCTGGTACCTCTCAGTCCTGATAGGTGCCTGTAATGGGAATTCACACAGCTTAATCGGAATTCACCTTCATGAAAATACAATGCTATAGATTCTGGTAGTGAAAGCAGCCTCAGTCACAAATTTTCTGACTGCTGCTGCCTGAGGTAATTAGTGGTTGCAAAAGGTGACCCTGTTATGTTCTTATGTACAAGAAAAGGAAGGTCTGCTCACAATAGTATTCTGTGGGTAGCACGCAGTTCTCTAAATGACTTGGAGTTTACTAAGTCTTTAAAAATGCATAAAGAATGGTATTTTCCAAGTAAAGTGGCCTAGGAGGAATTTATTGGTTTGATAACTTCAAAATTAAAAATATAAATTATTGAGCCAGTACTTTAATGTTCTCTTGCTTTAAATAGTTGACAGGTACACTGAGGGCTAAAAATCCCATTCATTGATGACAAACCAGTATCATAAAATTATATTAGAGATGAAACACAGATTTATTGTAGTAATATGTAACTTTAAATTTTAGCATTACTATTCATTTATCTACAATATAAAACCTGAAACATTACTTTTCTACTTTTTTCACTTTATACTGGGATAATGAATGAAATCTATTAACACTAATGGTTTTCTGGCTTTTATTTCATTTATAGTCTAAATATTCTATCACAGAAATAGATGTACAGAATAAAAATATATTCTAATACAAATAAAACCCAGAACATCATGCCAAGAAGGACATATGCATCTTTTGAAAATAGTATGTCCCTAAAACATGTACCTGTAAAGCAAATTATTTTGAGTTAACTGGGTGTATTTTACAAGTTGAAGTCTTTTCCAAATAAACATAAATCTATTTAGGCTGAAAGGGAGACAAAAGCAACAAATGAACAAGTTGGTAAAAATCACAATTCAGAGTAACAGTACGTGCTCTAGAGTCAGATCTGTCTGGCTTACATATCAGCTGCATAACTCTGGAGAATTTATTTCCTTAAGACTCAGTATCTTCACATGAACAGACATTTTTCCAAAGAAGACATACAAATGGCCAGCAGACACATGAAAAATTCTCAACACTGATCATCAGGGAAATACAAATCAAAACAAAAATGAGATCTTACCTCACACCTGTCAAAATGGTTAAAATCAAAAGCACAAGAAACAACATGTGTTGGCAAAGATGTGGAGAAAGGGAAACCCTCTTGCTCTGTTGGTAGGAATGGAAACTAGTACAGCTGCTCTGGAAAACAGTATAGAGCTTCCTCAAAAAGTTGAAAATAGAACTACCTTATAATCCATCAATTGCACTACTGGGTATTTATCCAAGGAATACAAAAATACTAATTCATACAGACATGCACCCTGATGTTTACAGCAGCATTATCTACAATACCTTAATTATAGAAATAACCCAGGCCCATCAACTAATAAATGGATAAAGAAAATGTGGTATATATATATAATATTATTCAGCCATAAAAAAGAATGAAATCTTGCCACTTGCAATGACATAGATGAAGCTAGAAAGTATTATGCTAAGCAAAATAAATCAGTCAGAGAAAGACAAATACCATATGATTTCACTCATATGTGGAATTTAAGAAACAAAACAAGAAAGCAAAGGAGAGAAAAAAAAAAAACAAGAAGAGAGGCAAACCAAGAAACAGACTCTTAACTGTAGAGAACAAAATAATGGTTACTAGAGGGGAAGGGGGTGGGGGACATGTGAAATAGGTGATAGGAATTAAAGAGTGCACTTGTCATGATGAGCACTGGTTGTTGTATGGAAATGTTGAATCACTATATTGAACATCTGACAAATATTTATTGAAGTCTATTTATGCTAGACAATATGTGCTAACTATTTAGAGATAAACTGGTGAGCAAAAGCAAATGTAGTCTGTATTTTTTAAAAAAAAAGGCAAACATAATGCTAACCCTCTTAGAGCTTCCCAGTCTAAAAGGGGACATAATCAAATAATTCCATAATTAAATTCAAATTTATGACTGTGAAAACTACATGGTATTCTAGAAGCATATAAAAGGGAAGCTGAATTAAAGAACAAGGACACATTCCTGGAGAAAGTGATGATTCAACTGAAATATGAAGAAAAATTAGGAATAAAATAAGTAAGTCCAGAAGAGGATTTTCTAGGCAGCATTTACAGTGCCCTGCTTGACAATGAAGACACACTGTTCCTTAGAACAACTGAGAAAAGCCATTGTTCTTGAACTGCTAAGAGGAGGCAGAAACAAGGAGTTGAGGTGACATTGCTCTTGGACGGGTTGTTTCTACCCCCAAAGTCCTTGGAGAGTTTTAAACAGTGTGGTAACATGAACAAAATTCATTTGAAAAGATGATCCCAGTTGCAACACTTAGAATGTCTTCGTGAGGAGCAGGAGTCTATGTGTGTAAGCCAGTGAGGAAGCCGACATCATAGTTTAGGTAGGAGGCAGTGGTAGTTTGGACTGGGGCCGTAGTGGAATGGAGAGAAGTGGATGGATTTGGGAATGATTTATTAGTTAAAATGTACGGGGCTTAGAGTTGAAATGGATATGGGCTTTAGTGCTAAAGGCCTCTAATATTTTAAATCATCCCTTATCCATTTTGTCTTCTTCTTTCCTAGATGTCTATTTCATCCCTTTTCCTTTATTTTCACCCCCACCCCTTTAGCTATCTTCCCTATCCCTCTTCTCAGCTGACATCCTTGTTTCTAAGTCATTAAGGAAAAGGAAACAATCAGAAGTTAAGTTCTGGTGTCCCCAGACTGCATTTCCCTACCCACCTGCCAGCATCAGGACCCACATCTTCTATCCCCCTGCCATTAGCCTGGTTATACTATCCAAGCATCTTCAAGCTGGTCCATCCACATGTGTACCTGATTCCATCTGCTCTCAACTTCTGCAGTAACTCTCCTCTGTCTGTCCTCCACCATCTCTCTCTTTGTGTTTCATTCCCATTAGTGTGCAAAGATGCTCTTTCTTCTCCCATGTTTAGGAAAAGAACTCTTGACCATATTTTGCCCCATGGCTACTACTATATTTTTTCTTTTTCTTTTCTTTTCTTTCTTTTTTTTTTTTTGTTTGGTTTTAGGAAAATTCCTCAAAAGAGCTATTCGTACTTTTTTCCTCCAAAGTCCGTTTTATTTCTCTTTTTAAAAATCCATTCCAATCAGACCGGCACCATTCCACCAAAATGATAAGTTACCATAATCAACAAAGTTTAGTCCTGCGCAGCTCGGTATGGTGGGCCTAGGAAACACAAGAGCAGGCTCAGAAGAAATTGAAGCCTTTAGTCACAAAAGCATCATCATGTTAATTAACTAATTTAAACTAGCCACCTAAACCTTTCATGTGAATTCATGTTGATTGACTTTCTATCTGAGATCTTTGGGGATGTATGTGTTAGGAACCAGAACTAGCATGGACATTTATAATCTGTGCCCCTTCTCTGTTGGCTTAGTTCAGACCTTTCTATGATTCACAGCTATCTCAAAACTTTAATTGATTGATTCTTCAATTATACTGCATTTAGGGTTATTTGTGAAATAAGCATACATGTTATCATCTTTATCAGACCATTGCAAATATGAGAAATAAAAAAGACGTCATTATTGACCACCAAAACAGCAGAATTTGGAACACATTGTAGGTTTTGGGGGGAAGAGAAAGAGAGAATCTTAGAACCGATTTTTCTGAAACTGTTTTTCTCCATCGGTTTCTCTCATACTGAAACAGATGAAGGCAGAAAACAGTACAGTATATGAAGCAAAATGAACAAAATTGTATTAAAATGGATAGGCTTTAAGATCAGAGTTACAAATGTTATATAAATAGCCCCCAAAAATGTACTTTATCTGGAAACTAATGAATTTAATAAAATAAACTGTAAGACATCTTACATTTCTGCCATTATAGACTCCCTCAACATTCTCATTTGGATTCTACATTAGGCATTCAAATTCTTATTTATACATCTGGCACAAGTCAAAACTGATGCATTTGTAAAAGGATTTTTGATTGGTGTTGCTATTTGAGCAAATCAGTTGATTCATAATAACTTACAACTTGCTTCTGGTGGACAAAAAGCAATATTGTTATTTTGGCATTGAATAGTGATAAGGATCTCAGCATGGAGAAACTGAAGTTAGGCTTAAAGATAAATACCAAAATATGTGCTAAAAATGCTCTATTGATCAAATTTTTATTTCAACTATATACTGTGAACATTCTGAATATCTTCAGGCTTATAAAAAAAAGTAATGGAGGTAAGGTATACATTTAGAATAATATACATTGGGTTTTCTTCTACGCTCTGATCAAAGGCACACTTAGAAATACTAAGAACACTAACAAAAAACCTGAAGAAGAAATAAAAACTTTTCACTGATGGTCAGATGAAGTCCAGTAACATTAATTTTAAGATAGTCATATCATGATTATTATGTGCAAGATATTCAATATCTATACATTTAAGACTATCTGATATGGAAGTCCCCAACTGCATGTGGCTATTGTGGTCTTCAAATATGGCTAATCCTGAAGTGCCTGGGTGGCTCAGTCAGCTAGCCTCTGTCTTCGGCTCAGGTCATGATCTCAGGGTCCTGGGATCAACCTCCATCTCAGGCTCCTGGCTCAGCGGGGAGTCCACCTCTCCCTTTGACCCTCCACCCTATCATGTTCTCTCTCCCTCTCTCTCTCTCTAATAAATAAATAAAATCGTTTTTTAAAAAATATGGCTAATCCAAATTGAGATATGCCCTAAGTGACAAATTCACACCAATGTTTGAAGACCTGTTATTTAAAAAAAAGAATACAAAATATCTCATTAAGGTCTTCTAGTACTCTTCCTAGAGTGAAAAGAGCAGGAAAGAACATCACTTGCACCTTTATTTTAAAAATAGCTTGGGGGCGCTGGTGGCTCAGTGGGTTAAGCCTCTGCCTTTGGCTCAGGTCATGATCTCAGGGTCCTGGGATCGAGGCCCACAGTCAGGCTCTCTGCTCAGAGGGGAGCCTGTTTCCCCCTCTCGCTCTCTGCCTGCCTCTCTGTCTACTTGTGATCTCTGTCTGTCAAATAAATAAATAAAATCTTAAAAAAAATTAAAACAAAAAATAGCTGGAGTAACTTTCAATTCATGACTCTTAGAATCTATTTCAGAACTGAGAGGTTCCAGAGTGACCACCTGTCCAAACACCAAGGAAAGATGGGCAACTTCAAAGAGAGAAGAGACATGAACATGCACTCACCAGGTAACTAGAAGCTAATATGAACAAAGCTACCATAGTTAACACCTTGGTGAAGGCTCAGGGCAGACTTACAGAAGAGTGTAGGACCCGTGGGACTTAGAAACTAGAGGAGTACACACCCTCTTGCAAAATTTTCTCCATGCATCTTAACATATAATCACAAAAAAAAATCAGAGAGTCAAAAGCATTGGTTTTGGTGCAGAGCCCTGGAGAGGGGAAGAGCAACCCTGCAGGAGGGCCAGGGAACTCCACTGATCCTTATCCCCATCTCCTCTTAAGAAACAAAGATCTCTTACACTGTTGGTGGGAATGCAAGTTGGTACAGCCACTTTGGAAAACAGTGTGGAGATTCCTTAAGAAATTAAAAATAGAGCTACCCTATGATCCTGCAATTGCACTACTGGGTATTTATCCCAAAGGTACAGACGTAGTGAAAAGAAGAGCCATCTGTACCTCAATGTTCATAGCAGCAATGGCCACGGTAGCCAAACTGTGGAAAGAACCAAGATGCCCTTCAATGGATGAATGGATAAAGAAGATATGGTCCATCTATACAATGGAGTATTATGTCTCCATCAGAAAAGATGAATACCCGACTTTTCTAACAAAATGGATGGGACTGGAAGAGATTATGCTGAGTGAAATAAGTCAAGCAGAGAGAGTCAATTATCATATGGTTTTGCTTATTTGTGGAGCATAAGGAATGACAAGGAGGACATGGGGAGATGGAGAGAAGAAGTGAGTTGGGGGAAGCGGAGGAAGAGATGAACCATGAGAGACTGTGGACTCTGAGAAACAAACTGAGGGTTTCAGAGAGGAAAGGGGTGGGGGGGTGGATGAGCCTGGTGGTGGGTATTGTGGAGGGCACATATTGCATGGAGCACTTGGTGTGGTGCATAAACAAGGAATTCTGGAACACTGAAAAGAAATTTTAAAAAAATTAAATTACTTTAGAAAAAAAAAAGAAAGAAACAAAAATCTGTAGGAGGGAGGGAAACAAACACTTTCACCCTTAGAATACGGATGAGGGGAGGGAAACAGAAAAACCAAACTCTTGCTTCTAGAAGCAGGAGTGCATGCAGGGGCGCACACAGCCAGAATATGAGCAGAAGAACTGAGAAGGCCACCACCTCTGACACCCAGGGATAAGGCACTTGCCTAAGGCTGAGGCTTCATCAGAATAGAGAAGAGCTCTCACTCGCCACCAACAAACAAACAAGCTTCAAGTACCAATAGTGTGCAAAGATACCTTCTCTTGAGATACAGTGACAAGGGGATACCTCAAGCTGACAGTCACATGGGTACTGCAGTGAATCAATTCTCATTCTAAACACAAGGTATCACTATAGGAATTCAAATAGGAGTTTAATTTAACCACAGCAACAGAAAGCCTCCAATTCAGCCCAACTTCTAACTCAAACCTATATATGAAAGACCTAGCAGATGGAAAAATGTGCCCATTTCCAGGCCGAATCAATATGTATGAAAAAAACACACTCTCAAGAAACAAAACAATCATCAGAACCAAACTCAGATATGACAGAGATGTTGGAACTACGGGGCTGGGAATTTAAAATAACTATGACTAATATTTATGGCTTTAATGAAAATGGTAGACAGCATGCAAAGTCAAGTGGTTAATTTCAGCAGAGAGATGGAACATTAAGACAAGACAGATCCAAAAACTCAGAGACCAATAAGCAGAAAAATACCAAAAGACAAAAAGCAAACAAAACAAAATATAACCACATGCATAGGGCTATCATATTCAAATGAGTGAAAGCAAAAGTTAGAGTGAAAATTTTGGTGACAGAAATAAATGACACATTAGATACAGAAGAACAAATTGAAAGTTGAAAAAAGTTGGAAAAGCCCCTGAATTTTTATGAGAAACCATGAAAAAACTGCAGCAATATCTTTAATGTACTAAAGAATAAAACAAAGCTATTAATCCAAGTTTCTACAGTCAGTAAAAATATCTTTCAAAGAGAAAGGAGATTTTATATATATATATATATATATATCTATATATATATATATAGATATATATATATCTGAGAGAATTCATCACCAGCAGACATACAGTATAAGAAATGTTTAATAGGGGCATCTGGGTGCTGCAGTTGGTTAAGTGTCTGCCTTTGGCTTGGGTCATGATACCAGGGTCCTGTGATCGAGCCCCGTATCAGGCTCCCTGCTCAGCGGGAAGCCTGCTTCTCCCTCTCCCACTGCCCTGCTTGTGTTCCCTCTCTTGCTGTCTCTCTCTCTGTCAAATAAGTATATAAATGAATAATAAATATTAAAAAAATTGTTTAATAAAGTCTTCCAAGGAGAAGAAACATGCTGGGGCAGGAAGTTGGACCTACAAAAGAAATGTAGAAGACTGGCCTAGAATAAAATAAATTACACTTTTATTTCTTAGGTTAAACAAATGTAAAAAGTAACAGACAGCGTATAGCAGAAATAATAGCAATGTAGTTTGTAGTTTGTACCCGCAGCAGACAAAAAATAAGATAAATTACCTTAAGAATGCAAAGGATGGAAGAGAAGAATTGGGAATATAATGTTGTGAGATCTTCATGCTACATGCTAAGTGGTAAAATATTTGGATTTCTTTGATTATTTAAGGAATTATATTGTAAATTTTGGGACATAAATAATAAATCAATGCTAGATATAAGATGGAATCCATAAAAAAAATTCTTAGTGAAACAAAAGTAAGACAAAGGAAGTGTAATACGGGAACAAATGCTGAAAGATCTAGTAAGGAGAAGGCTCTCAGCTGTTCCGGACACCAGCCTTTGTGTCAATGCAACTCGGGACCCAGACGTAACACAACAGAGACCGCCACACTCTTGTGTGTCTTGTTAAAATTTCTGAGCAAAAGAATTGTGTGATGGAATAATACCAAATTGTCATTTTAAGCCGTTATGTTTTGGGGTAGATTATTACATAGCAATAAATAATATAGAGAGTGGGAAATTAAGAAATCATTAGAAATGAAAATCTATCCAAATTAGCCCAAGAAAAAATATCTTTATGATAAGGATATAGAGGTATCTCACTTAATTTTAAGAAACAAGGTTTTGTCTTGTACATCACCAAAGTGTTCAGTCTGCAACTTGATTTGTACCTCTGTCTGGTGCCACAGGGACCCTCTGTATACACAGTTCAGGAGGATAGACTGGCCTGTCAGCCACATTGCCATTACCACTGACTGCTTTGTGGAGAGTAAGTATAAAAAGATAGTAAAGAGACATGGTTGATATCTGTGAGGAACAGGGAAGACTGAAGCATGGATGTTAGTTTAGCACAGCCATTATATGACCAGAGGTTTTGGGTTTGGCCAAAGTGATTGAAATCCCAGCTATTCTATTTTCCAGCTGTGAGGTAAATTTCTTAACCTGACTAAGCCTCACTTTTCATATAGTCATTTGGGATAATAACAATTAATAGATATATATTGGTATATAGATAGGGATACATTATGTTAATGAGGTGACTTTTGGATTCCACCTAATGATGGATGTTGGTTTGGAGGAGAATCAACCAAGTGATCAGAGGGTTGGAAATTTCAGTCTCCCCTCTCCCACCTCCTTGGAAGAGAGAGGAGTTAGAGAGTGAGTTTAATCACCAATGGTCTATGATTTAATCAACTCTGCCACTGTAACGAAGCCTCCATAAAACCCCAAAAGGACAGGGTTTGGAGAGCTTCTGTGTTGGTGAACACGTGGAGATTCAGGGATTGTAGAGTGCTAAGAGAAAGCATGGAAGCTCTGTGTCTCCATACCTTGCCCTATGCATCTCTTCCATCTTATTGTTCCCGAGTTATATCTTTTTTAAATCTTTATTTTTTAATTTAAATTCAATTAACCACCATATAGTACACACTTAGTTTCAGCTATAGTGTTCAATAATTTATCAGTTGCATATAACACCCAGTGTCCCTCATATCACATCTTTTTAAAATCAACTAGTAATCTAGAAAGTAAAATATTTCTCTGAGTTCTGGAAGCCCCTCAAGCAATTAATTGAACCTGAAAAGGGAGTCCTGGGAACCTCTGATCTATAGACTGTCAGAAGCACAGATGACAACTTGGGCTTGTTACTGGTACCTGACGTGGGGAGGAAGCAGTCTTCTAGAACCAAGCCTTCAACTTGGGGAATCTGGAGCTATCTCCGGGGAGTCAGAATGGACTTGAATTGTAAGACACTTAGCTGCTGCCACAGAATAACTTGTCAGTGTGGGGACCCTCCCTCACATTGGAATTGGTACCAGAACACATTTAGTTGGTGTTAGAGAAATGGGATTTGCTAGCATGGTCCTTGTTCATGAAAACATGTGATTCGGTTAGAGAAAGGATCAAAGTTGGGGATATGAAGAACCTTTGATTCCTGGGTCATCAACCATGGTATGGAGCAGCTACTATGCTGCACTCTGTTACTGAAGGTAAAACTTACCAATGGAATTCAGAGAGTTGGTTCACTGGATGCATAAGGAAACACACATTAATGAGAAAAAGGTAAAATATACAATTCCTTGATTATTACTATCTGTAATTGCTAAAATGAAAGTGAAAGAAAGTGCTGGGTTGGGCCTTGATACTGAATGAAGGTAACATTTGGGTCAATCTGAGCTTTGGCCACTAGCCTCAAAGCTGCCTAGAAAAGGAAGATTGTATGGCGATAACAGAAAGTACCTCCAAGACCTCTGGTCAAGAAGAAGATAATAAATATGGGGAAAGAGCAAAACCAAGAAACTGTTGAAACGAGGATCTAGCATGAAGGAGTTGTTACATTATGTGGATCAGTATCACCAGTTTCCTGAGAAACCTTTATTGAGATGAATTATAGGAGTGGCTCATTTGGGAAGAGTGTCTGGTTTTAAATGCTGCAGAGTGAGAGCATATTTGGGTTGCTGGAGGACGCACAGCTCACTGTGGAATAATCGTAAATGGCTATATGTGTTCCTCAGGGAACAGCTAGCCTGATGGACTGGAGAAAAGCCACTCACTGTAAGGGCTGTTTACCCTAAGAAGCGGAACTGTCCTTCATGAATGCCAAATGGAACATCCCAGATGAAACAGCTGATATGCTTCGTATGCCAGCTTTGTGGGACTGGCTTTATGGATGGGGATACTCACCCTCAGAATATGGCTCATCAGCCAGGCCATGGTAAATGCTATGGTTAAGGAAGTTCTTTTCACATAGGCACCCCATATAATTTCATTGTTGCTAAACCAAAAAATAGTTCTGGAAGCTTTATGGAATCTGCTGTTTCAGATTGCCTTCATGGGTCTTACAAATGCTAACAAAACAACCAGTTAATTAATAAGAGAATGGGAAGAGATAGAGGGGAGAGTCAAGAGACTTGTCCAAGCAAGGTGGAAATTTTTAAACAATTTTTAAACAAATAAGAAAGAGGAAAGAGGGAGACATCACAGGACTTGTCCCAGCAGAACAGAAATCTTTAGATGCTTCATGGATGGAATGAATAAAATGAACATTGACGGGTTTAAAACAAAGGTACTAGTACAGCACAACTTGTAGTTGGGTGGGTGAAAGGATACTTATTATTCCCCCAGCATTAAAGGGCCCCAAACAAGTCTGTTCTGTTTGGAGAAATTTAAAAAGCCAGAAAATAGAGATGTTTATGAAAAACTTGACCAATAATACCTTGAGGCAGTAGTTGGGCAGATTTATCAAGTAAAAGACTGTCAAAAGAGCCAGTGTCTCTTGGTTCCACCCCTTACTGGTGACAAAAAGCCTTTTGCGCAAGTTTGAGTAAAATGGTCACCGAGGGAAGAAGTTTCCAGGATGCTTTGATATGTGAATCCCATGAAGTGGTATCAAAATCCATTGCTGAAGTCCTAATTTGGACTACACTTAAATTGAAAGAAAAAAAATGTAATGGTTAATAGGATTATAAAAGTTGGACTGTTTAAGCAGGTTTTATGTGAAGAAGTTGTTTCCTTTACCTGAATGTTTTATGGAAATTGGTATTATATCTGGCCCCAGGGAACACTCCCCCCTACCTAGTATTATAAAACCAAAACCTGTTGAAGTCCAAAGAAAGCTATAGTTAGGAATGTCATGGATAATAAAAATCAAGGTTAAACTAAGATTTGTTTGAACAGATTTTATGTGGAACGGTTGCTTCTTTTTTTACTTGATTGTATTTGGGGGCTAGACACTGCGTCTGACTAGAGAACATTTCCCCTACCTAGTATTGTAAAACAGAAAGCATGTAAGTCAGCCCTTCATGCCATATTGACTAAACATGCTAAATGAGTACTTGTAAGACTTTCTGAGCCCACACGGTCTGAAATAGAACCTAGAATGTTGGTAGGGAAACATTCTCTGTGCAGTAGCCCTATGTGGAGTATCGACTGGGGCTTGCAGCCAGAGTTATACCCTTTTATAATAAACCAGGAATCTAGTAAATTAACCTAGCAAATTAACGGAACTCAAGGAGAGAGTCATGGGAACATTTGCTTTTCACCCAGTAGGTCCAAAGTATAGGGAATAACCTGGGCTTGTGATTGGCATCTAAAGGGGGTGGTGGGGATAGTCTTGTAAAACTGAGCCCTTCACCTGTGGAATCTGATGCTATCTCCAGGTAAATATCAGAACTGATTTGAATTCTAGGATACTCAGCTGGTGTCAAAGAATTGCTTCTTGGTGTGGCCAACCTAGCACTCCACCACTGCTTTGGAATTGGTTCTAAACCCTATTGAAGATTGTCAAAGCATTGTAAAAATTATGCAGGGGATGTGTAGAGATGAATCTCATTTGGAACCTGGCCCTGGAGTTCAGCAAATGAGGGCAATGAAGTGGCAAAGTGTCCTGATGATTATGCAGATCACCAGTACCCTGTGCCTCCCCGGCCTCCCCTCAGGGTGGTCACATCCAAAGTCCAACCAGCTTATCTCAAGAGCCTTCAATATTGGGAGGGGAGTGCTGCTTATCATTGGTATTCAGAAGGTGGTTCAGGATAATGGTCGGCACAACAGACAACTCCTGGCCAGACAAAACAGGCATAGGTTCACCTTGCTAAGCCTTGGTATAAATCTTGCAGTGATTTGCTGAGATGACAAGCACAGAAAGACATGTTAACAGACAGATGGTTATCCTACCACATGGTATCTGAATACAGACAACCAACCAGACTTAGAAACTTCCCAAGAACATTATTTTAAAAAAGGAAAGTAAGGATGATAGAGCAGACTTCTATTAGGACAAAGAAGGAATTGGCAACTAAAAACTTTGAAGCTGCCAATGCAATGGCACCATATTATCTTTTTGAATCTTACATAAACAGTGGCTAAAGATGGAGGGGATAGTCTCTTTCCCGTGACCCTATGTCTCTAGAAGGTGAATACTAGAACAAAATTGACACTTGTGGTAAGAGTTATGGAGTAGAGATTATAGTTGTTGGAACAAACCATGTATGCCTAAAGCATGAATCAAGATGATATGCATAAAAAACACCTCTAACTTGGAATGGCAGGAAGATTGTGAAGAAACGGATTGAATATGATGTTTAAACAGTGCGGTAGTGAAAAGATTATAAAGAGCTATGTATATTATATTAAGTAATTTGCTTTTGTTTCCTGTACCTTTGTGTCATATTTAAGAATTTATTGCCTAAGCCAGTGTTATAAAGCTTTTATCCTGTGGTTTCTTCTAAGAGCTTTATACTTTCAGGTCTTATGTTCAAGTCTTATGTTCATACAGAGTTTATTTTTGTGTATGGTGTAAGAAAATGGTCCAATTTTTTTTCTTGTTCTCTTTTTTTTAATGCAGATATCCAGTTTTCTCAGGACTATTTGTTGAGGACACCACTCTTTCCCCGTTATGTATTCTTGGCACCATTGGGAAGGTCAGTTCATTGTATATGCATGGGTTTATTTCTGGGTCTCTATTCTGTTCTATTGATCTATATGTTTGCCTTCACGCCAATATCATACTGTTTTAATTACTGTAGCTTTGTAATATATTATGAAACCAGGAAATGTGATGCATCTAGCTTTGTTCTTCTTTTTTCAAGATTGTTTTGACTCTTTAGGGTCCTTTGTAGTTCCATGTGAATTTTAGAATGGTTTTTCCTATTTATGTAAAAAATGCTATTGTGATTTAGATAAGGATTGCACTGAATCTGTAGATTGATCACACTAGTATTGTGGATATTTTAACAACAATAAGTCCTCCAATTCACAAGTATGAAATATTCTTCCATTTCCTTGTGTCTTTAATTTCGTTAATCAATGATTTGTAGTTTTCAGTGTATGCATGTTTTATCTCTTCAGTTAAGTTTACACTTAAATATTTTATTCTCTGGTGATGCTATTGTAAGTGGGATTTTTTTTATAATTTATTTTTCAAATAATTCATTTTTAACATGTAGAAACACAACTGATTTTTTGTATGTTGATTTTGTATCCTGCAACTTTACTGAATTCATTTATTTATTCTAACAGTCTTTTTGTGGAGTCTCTAGGATCCAGCAATACCATTCCTGGATATTTATTCAAAATAATTGAATTTAGGATCTTGAAGAGATCCTCTGCTTATATAAGGCTAAATTTGAGTGACTCCATCTTGGACCTTAGTCTGGTTACTCTAACACTATCTTGGCCAAGTATGGAACATGCATTAGAGTGGGGCAAGGCTAGAAATAAAAGTCCACTTAGGAAGGAGTTTCAATGCTCCTCACCTAAGCACAAACTGAAGCAGAGGTGGTAGTGATGAAAATAGATGGACTCTTGGAACGATTTTTATTGTAGAAGATGGGAGAATCCAAGATAACTCTATAGTCTGAGCTAGAAGTTGAGTACCAGTACTATTAAACACTATAGTAAATACAACCAAGACAAAAAGACTTGTGAAGAGTTTTTAATTTCTCGAGAGCAAGAAGAAAATTTTGACAAAATTTGGAACTTCTCTGTGCCACCTCTGGGTATCTTGTACCAATTTGTATCTTTGGTGCCTATCACAAACCATTACACCTAGCTGAGGTTGATTAGTCGTTTCATAATCAAGTCTGACAAAACTGGTTGTTTGAAGCTAGAATGTCATTAGTTAGAACCTAATAGAAAATGGTTAACTTTGAAGGCATGGTTTCTAGACATTTCATGTGTAAAAATTCCTTCATATGATCTAAATAAAATTATGGATCTCATTGGAGTAAAATTATGCTTTTGGAATGTGTTGATAAAATGTCTAATGACAAAATGCTATCCTGAATCTTTATTAACCAAAACAGAATCTCATGCACTTAAAATAGAAGATTGCATTTGTGTATGCAATGCATTATTTATTATTTATTCAATCAATAATGATTAGTGTACATATGGAGTCACAGACCTCTTGAAATAACTCCAAGGACCCAAGAGGCCTCAGCTCACCATGTGGTGCTTGAGAGTTTTGGATTAATTATCACATTGTAGACATTAAAGCAGGAAAATCTTAGGAAGTCACATAGAGCCATCTGACTTCTAATGACTGAAATGTTCTATAAACATCAAAATCCAGTCCCTTTAAAAAATGTTTAATAAATGTAATTTTGACATTTTATTGGGAAGAATGCTGCTCCTTATAAAAACTTGCATAAGAGGTCCTGATAATCCAGAGTTTTCTCGGCTCCATGCTAAATCTCTGTTACAGTGATTTTCTCTTTACCCCATTTTAGCATTTTGTTAATCTCTGGTTTTACTCATTTTCAGTGCCTTACACTGTAAAATGATCTGATCTCAACACCATGCTCAATCTGGGCTATGTATATTTCCATACAATTTTAATTTTCTTTCATTACTACAAGTATAAAGTTTTTAAATCCTTGAACTACTTATGAGAGACTCACTTTCTTATTAGCAAGTCCTTATTAATCTTATAAACTGGTACTGATAACTATTTAGTACATAAAATACTCACTCTCTAACTTCACAATTAACTTCAGCTGCCCAAAACGCATTACTAGATTAGTTACAAAGATATTTGGGTCAATAGCATATCTGCAAGAAACAGTGATTTCTAATTCAGCTACTAGGTACATATATTAATTTGCCCCTTCCAACGCTACTTAATCCTTAAACATACTACTATATAACAAATTCTGAATAAAATCCTTTTTAAAAATTTACCTTCTTTGATAGTCTATAGTTCAGGTATCTTTTTCACATGTAGAAGTAGGGCATACATGATTTACAAAGCCAATGGAATTGAATAAGTGATTTTTTTTCCTAATGGTTCTGATGTGACAGATCTGACAGCATCTTGATTATTTGAATAGGTCAAGTTTTGCTGTATCATTGACCTTTACAATCCAGGTTATAGCAACCTTCATTTTGCAAGAAATCCTATTAGCAAAATATTTCCTTGCATTTGAGGAAATGTTTACAAATATCACACTCCTTTTAGGGAGTATATGAAGAAACATAAATTAGTTATTTGGTTAAATTAATGTAATTATAACCATTATCAAAAAATTTGCTTATTTAATTCCATTGGCTTTATAAATCATGTATGTCCTACTTCTACTTGAGCTTTCCAGATCATCAAGATGCTGTCTTGTTTGATAGTACAGCCTCCTTTCTTGACTAAAACTCTCCACAGTGTAGGGATAAAACATAGCTCAATATCGTAAAAGCCATCTACAAAAAGCCCACAGAGAATATCATTCTCAACAGGGAAAACTGAGAACTTTTCCACTAAGGTCAGGAACATGGCAGAGATGTCCACTATCACCACTGCAGTTCAAGACGGTCCTAGAAGTCCTAGCCTCAGTAGTCAGACAACAAAAAGAAATAAGAGGCATCCAAATTGGATAAAAGAAAGAAGTCAAACTCCCACTCTTCACAGATGACATGATACTGTATGTGAAAACCCAAAAGACTCCACTTCAAAATTGTTAGAACTCATACAGCAAAGTGGCAGGATATAAAATAAATGCACAGAGCTCAGTTGCATTTCTATAGACTACAATGAGACAGAAGAAAGAGAAATTAAGGAGTCGATTCCATTTACAATTATACCCCAAACCATAAGACACCTAGGAATAAACTTAACCAAAGAGGTAAAGAATCTGTACTCAGAAAACTATAGAACACTCATGAAAGAAATTAAGGAAGACCCAAAGAAATGGAAAAACTTCCATGCTCATGGATTGGAAGAACAAACATTGCTAATATGTGTATGCTACCTAGAGCAATACACACATTCAAAGCAATCCCAATCGAAATACCATCAACTTTTTTTCACAGAACTGGAATAAAAAATCCTAAAATTGTATGGAACCATAAAAGACCCCAAATAGTGAAAGGAATGTTGAAAAGGAAAACCAAAGCTGATGGCATCACATTTCTATTTACAAAGCTGTAATCATCAAGACAGTATGGTTTGGGTATTATATGAAAACAATGAATCTTGGAACACTACATCAAAAAGTAATTATTTACTGCATGGTAACTAATATAATAATAATTTTTAAAAGGTTGTATGGTATTGGCACAAAAAACAGACACATAGATCAATGGAACAGAACAGAAAATACGAAAATGGACCCTCAACTCTCTGGTCAACTAATCTTCAACAAAGCAGGAAAGACTATCAGATGGAAAGAAAGAAAAAAAAAGTCTCTTCAACAAATGGTGTTGGGAAAATGGGACAGCCACATGCAGAAGAATGAAACTGGACCATTTCCTTACACCACGCACAAAAATAGTTTCAAAATGGATAAAAGACCTAAATGTGAAACAGGAATCCATCAGAATCCTAGAGGAGAACACAGGCAGCAACCTTTGTGGCCTTGGCCACAGCAGCTTCTTCTTAGATGCATCTCCAAAGGAAAAGGAGAAAAGGCAAAAAAGAGCTATTGGAACTTCATCAAGATAAAAAGCTTTTGCACAACAAAGGAAACAGTAGAAAAAAACAAAAGACGACCAAGAGAATGGGAGAAGATATTTGCAAATGACATATCAGATAAAGGACCAGTATCCAAAATCTATAAAGAACTTGTCAAACTCAACATCTAAAGAACAAATAATCCAAACAAGAAATGGGCAGAAGACATGAATAGACATTTCTGCAAAGAAGACATCCAAATGGCCAACAGAAACATGAACAAGTGCTCAACATCACTCAGCATCAGGGAAATACAAATTAAAAGCACAATGAGATACCACCTCACACCAGTCAGAATGGCTAAAATTAACAAATCAAGAAATGACAGATGTTGGCGAGGATGTGGAGGAAGGGGAACCCTCCTATACTGTTGGTGGGAATGCAAGCTGGTGCAGCCACTCTGGAAAACAGTATAGAGGTTCCTCAAAAAGTTGAAAATAGAGCTACCCTATGACCCAGCAATCGCACTACTGGGTATTTATCCTAAAGATACAAATGTAGTGATCCCAAGGGGCATGTGCACCTGAAAGTTTATAGCAGCAATGTCCACAATAGCCAAACAATGGAAAGAGCCTAGATGTCCATCAAGAGATGAATGGATAAAGACGTCGTATATATATACAGCGGGCTACTATGCAGCCATCAAAAGGCCAAAATCTCGCTATTCACAATGACGTGGATAGAACCAGAGGGTATGCTATGCGAAGTAAGTCAAATCAGAGAAAGACAATTATCATATGCTCTCTCTGATATGAGGAATTTGACAGGCAGGGCAGGGGTTTGTTGGGGGAAGGGAGGGAAAAATGAACAAGATGGGACTGGGGAGGGAGACAAAACAAAAGATACTCTTATGCTCAGGAAACAAACTGAGGGCTGCTGGAGAAAAGGTGGGAGGAATTGGGTGGCTGGGTGATGGACATTGGGGAGGGTATGTGCTATGGCGAGTGCTGTGAATTGTGTAAGACTGATGATTTACAGACCTGTGCCCATGAAACAAATAATACTTTATATGTTAATAAAAAAATAATAAAAAATAAAGCAAAATAGAAAAAAAGAAAATGCAAATTTAATGAAAACAAGGTTTTGTAATATTATGACCTGATAATATTAAACCTGATAAAGCAAATTCAAGGCAAAAACAGAGATTCAGTTATAATGGGGGGCAGTACAAAGTAAAGTAATATCAAAATTAATTTTGAAAAATCTATAAAGTATTCAAGAGATCTAGATCAAAATTAGTCATAAAATGTTCAAAGGAGGGGTGCCTGGGTGGCTCAGTGGGTTAAGCCTCTGCCTTCAGCTCAGGTCATGATCCCAGGGTCCTGGGATCGAGCCCCGCATCAGGCTCTCTGCTCAGCAGGGAGCCTGCCTCCACCTCTCTCTCTGCCTGCCTCTTTGCCTACTTGTGATCTCTGTCTGTCAAATAAATAAATAAAATCTTTAAAAAAAAATGTTTGAAGGAAATTTTTAATTTAATTCTCTCAATCAGTGAGATGTAAAGTAGGTAAAATAAAAAGTAGAAAATAAAAATTATATACTTCATAATATTGATTTTTATCAGAAATTACTATTTTATTTTGTCACACATTTTATATATGTCTGTTAAGATTCTTTTTTAGCTTGTTGATATAGTAAATAATATTTAGCGATTATCTATTGTGAAATTAATAAACTCCACAAGACCATAATGTATTTTCTTTTTTATAAATTAGTGTATTCTATTGCTAAAGTTTTGTTTAGAATTTTTTTTTATTCTCATGGAGGGTATTAATCTGTAGTTTTCTTTTAAAAGACTTATCCTTACTCCCACCTTCCATCTTTCCCCACTACTACATATGGCTAGTTTATTATCAAAACTGCATATTATTTTTTAGTGTAATACAAAGATACCACCTACATCCCAGTTATACCACAGACAATTGTTTAAAAAGCATACTCCTGAGCCCAGACCAAAAACCTGAGTCAGAATCTGTTGGAATAAGATCTAAGAATAAATATTTTAAAAAGCACCAGAGACATATATACACTGAAATTTGGTCATATTTATTCTAATTTTATTTGTATATTTAATTATTATATTTGAACTGTTATAGGTTGATTTAGTAGCTTTTGAGGGCATCAATTGAGCTATTATTATAATAAAATTAATTAGTGCACTTCCAGTTTCTCCTACCTTGCCTTCACATCCTCTCCCACATTTTGTATCTTAGAATAATATCTATATTAAAAGAGTTATAATATTTGCATTCTAGATTCTAATCATAGTTTTTATATTTTGTAGAGTTGTTTCTGTATTTAAAATAATTTCATATCATACAGTTGGGTCTTGCTTTTATATCCAATCTGACAATCTCTGCCTTTTATTTTTTTATTTTTTTTTAAAGATTTTATTTATTTCTTTGGCAGAGATCACAAGTAGGCAGAGAGGCAGGCAGAGAGAGAGAGAGAGGAAGCAGGCTCCCTGCTGAGCAGAGAGCCAGACTCAGGACTCGATCCCAGGACCCTGGGATCATGACCTGAGCTGAAGGCAGAGGCTTTAACCCACTGAGCCACCCAGGTGCCCCCAATCTCTGCCTTTTAAATTGGAGTCTTTAGATTATTTAGATTATAACATGACTGCTGATGATATTAGATGGAAGTTAATTTGCTATTTGTTTTGTATTTTTCCTATATGGTTTTGTTTCTCTTTTCTAAATTTGTCACCTTTTGGATTCTTGAGTATTTTTGTGAATCCATATTATCTCCTTTATTGGATTATTATCTATAACTTTTGGAAAATTTTCAGCCGTTACATCAACTAAGTCTTTCCTCCATTCTTTTGCTGACTCCAATTACACAGATATAAGGCTGCCTGAAGTTGTCCCACTCATCACTGATGTTCTTTACATGACTATAAGTTCCTTTTTTCTTTTTGTGTTTCCTTTTGGATAATTTCTATTGTTATGTTTTCAAGTTTACTATTTCCTGCTGCAGTTCCTAACTCGCCTTCTATTATCTCAGACATTGTAATTTTCATCTCCAGAAATTTGGTTTGGATAATTTTTTATACTTTCACATCTTTAAACAAAAATATTGAATATATCAAATAGTTATAATAAGTGTTTTGATGTCTTTATCTGCTGATTCTAATATGTATGTTGTTTCTGAGTCAGTCTAGTTTGATTTATTTTTCGTCTTATTAGGGGTCATATATCTTTTCTTTTTATATGTTTGGCAATCTTTTTTTTTTTTTTTTAAGATTTTATTTATTTATTTGACAGACAGAGATCACAAGTAGGCAGAGAGGCAGGCAGAGAGAGAGGGGAAAGCAGGCTCCCCACTGAGAGAGCCTGATGTGGGGCTCGATCCCAGGATCCTGGGATCATGACCTGAGCTGAAGGCAAAGGCTTTAAACCACTGAGCCAGCCAGGCACCCCATATGCCTGGCAATCTGGATCAGAAGAAAGAATTTGTCAGTTTTGCCCTGTGGAGTCCTGTATACATTTTGTATAGCTATAAACACTTTTGAGCTGCATTTTTAATACAGTTAAGCTATTTGGAAATACTTTGTTCCTTTCAGGTTTTGCTTTTAAGATTTCTTGAGAAGAACTAGAGAAGAATTTTGTTAATGATTCCTCATTACTGAGGCAAGAATATTCTGGTAAACGCCCAGTGAATTACAAGGTTTTTCAGTGTAGCTAGTGGGTGTTCTCTGGATACCATACTTTAATACTCCAAGGTAATTTTTTTTTTCAATCATGGATATTTTCTTAACATACAGATAGCTCCATACTTTGATAAATACTCAAAAGGAAACCCTCTGTGGGTCTCTGTAGGTCTTTTCTGTGAAGTTTTCTTCTTTCTTATACTCTGACCTGCAAATTCTATCCTCCGTTTTCTCCTCCAAATTCTAACTTTATTTCCTGAATTCAGAGATTCTGCTGGATTCTATCTGTGTTCCCTTCCTATATGCTGAAACCTGGGGATTTTCTAAGGACAAAAACCAGGGACAATTTTAGTTCTAATCTTAAGATTTTCTCCCCTATCTCTCAGGGATTATTAACTAACATGTAGGGTAAACAATTGAAATCATATAGAATATATTTTCTGATAACTAAGGTATTATATTAGAAGTAAACAGTAATAATATCTCTAGAAAAATTCTAAATATTTGAAAATTAACACACTCCCCCCAGATCCATAGGTCTAGAAGAAATCACAAAAGAAAATAGAAAATAATTTAACTGAATAACAGCAAAACTACTACATAACAAAATTTAGAAGGGGAATATTGCTAAAAGGGATTTAAAGTTAAATTTATATATGTAAAAATTTACTTAAAAATAAGCCACAAAATAGTTAATTTAAGCTTTGGTTTTGAGAAGGTACAAAAATTTCCAGTTAAAGCCAAAGCAAATAAAAGAAGTAATAAAATAATGGCATGTATCAAAGAAAATAGAAACATGAAAAATAGAAAAAAGTTTCAAAGCCAAAGGTTAGATTTTTGAAGGTTAATAAAATTAGTAAACCTTTGGCAGAAATAATCAAGGAGAAGGAAGAGAGAAACCTAATTATCAAAATGAAGAATTAAAAAAAGAATGTCAATATACATCTAACAGAAATTAAGAGGTTAAGGGAATATTACAGTCAGTTTAATGTAAGAAAATTCAACAGTTTAGATGAAAGGAATAAATTCCTTGAAAGATATATACTAAAACCAATCAAAGAAAAAATAAAAGCACAGTCCAGTATTTACTACAGACATTGAATTTGAAATTTAAAGAAAAAGAAAATCTTCTCACAGTGAGAACTCTTAAGACTAGATGACTCCATTGGTGAATTTTATCAAAGAGTTAAGAAAGAAGTAATATGAACTCCTTCATAAAAAAGAAGAGAAGGAAACACTAACCAAAATATTTTATGAGGCCTTAATACTTAAGACCTTAATACTGATATGCAACCTTGACAGAGTTCACAAGAAAATGGTTATATGGACTAATATTCCTTATGAACATAGATGTAAAAATCTTCAACCCAGTATTAGCAAAGTGGTTTGAAGAATACATTAAAAAAAAATAATACATCAAACTCATGTGAGAGTTATACCAGGAATGTAAGGTTGGTTTTTCATTAAATATAATATAGACACACACACACACACGCACACACACACACAATTTAGAAAGACCCACTACAGTTCAATAAAAAACAACAGCAGCAAAGACTATTAAATCCAATTTTACATAATGGCAATTGATGTAAACAGACACTTCTATAAAGAAGATATATGAATGATGAATATGCATATATAGAAGTGATCAACATCATTAGTCAACAGAGAAATGCTAATCACAACCACGATAGGATTTCTACTGCTATGAAAAAAATTAAAAGCGGTAACATTTGTAACCAAATGGTACAAAGTGTGAAACAACTTGTATCTCTCCGACATCTTAAGTGGGAAAGTAACCATTTGGGAAATGCATTGGCTCTTTCTCATAAAGTTCACTATATATCTATTTTATGACCTAGTAATTCAACTACTTTTCTACTTTCTTAAGCAACATAAAATATATCTCTACAAAAGGACTTAGGAAAGAATATTTATAGCAAGTTTAATCATAAAAGCCAAAAACTTGAAATAATCCAAACATAGATCAAGAGAATGGGTAAATTGTGCTGTACTCACACAAATGAATGTGACCCAGCAATAAAATCTGAATGAATTAATGATACATGCACCGACCTGGATCAATCTCCAAATCATTGTTTTATGCAAAGGATGCCAGATACAAAACAATACATATTTTGTGGCTCCAAGTGTACGAAGTTGAAGGAGAGACAAAATTAATCGATGGCAACAAAAATCAGCACAATAGTTGCTATCAGGGTGGGGTGGAGATTGACTGGAAGAGGACATGCAGTTGATCAAAAGTCTACCTTTTGATTGAGGTAAATAATCACATATGCGTATACCCTTGTGAAAACTCATAGAATTATATATAAATCTGTGCAGATAACTGTAAATTTTATTTTAATTAAAATATAAAATGGAAGGGGATTTGTTCTGAGTTCTGGGGCTGGTTGAGGTTTCAGCAAGGCTGCAGAAATTCAGGGAATCTTCCAATGAGTTGGCGGTACCCATGCGATCGACAGAATGCAGACCAGCGAGACTACTGGGGGACTTCTGCCCCATTTCTTTAGAATGTTGCTGCCCTTTCCCCTCCATCCTTAGTTTCCCCTCCATGTCTCCCTCTCCCCACAGGGAAAAAAAAAAAAAAAACAAAAATGACAACAACAACAAACGCTTGGTAGAGCACTCCCTCACATACATCTACCTCAACCCTAGCTGGTAAAAATCAGGAAACAATTAGCACAAGAAATTACTATTTTAATACACATTAGGTAATTATTTACTGAATGAACTCCCAGCTATTAAAACCATCAATAATTAAATTAAAATGTTTCCTTTTAGAGAGTTATGAGATCTTGAAGGTGGTTTTAATTAAAGAGTTAGTGTTGGTCTCCTAAGTTTATAAAATCCATGTAAGGAGAAGCTTATCTAAGATTTTCCATCTTGCTCCAGAATCGTCGTTCAGCATTGAAGAACCAGTGGTGCAGCCACTACTTTGCTCCTGCCTGCCTCTCATTTCAGCATTCCTGGTCCCTGATTTGATTCAGTCCCCACCCAGATGCTGTCACTTGGTTCCATGACCCCTTTAAGACACTGCTCCCTTGGACTTGGCTGTTGCCTCGCTTCAGCTTCCTCACTTCAGCTCTAAGCCTTGGTTACTATAGATTCACCTGTGGGCCTCTCATGCATTATGGAATATATTCCCTGCTCCTTGGAACCCACTTGCATCATGTGTCCTTCCAGCCAGTCTCTAGCAGTGGAAAACAGAACTGGGGAGGAAGATGATAGGAGAAAGAAACTATGGAAAGGACACAGGCTTGGGACTAAAACAACCTGTTTAAGAAATGCTCTTAAGGGGTGCCTGGGTGGCTCAGCATCTGCCTTTGGCTCAGGTCATGGTACCAGGGTCCTGGGATGGAGCCCCGCATCGGACTCCCTGTTCAGCGGGAAGCTTGCTTCTCCCTCTCCTGCTCCCCCTGCTTGTGCTGTCTCTCTCTCTGTCAAATAAATAAAATCTTTAAAAAAATGATGTTAATTTGTTTAATACCATCAGTTCTCTGCAAGGGTGACATAATTGCACAGTCATGCAACTATCTTTAAGAAGGTGCTGTGGGCGAACTGTACTTTTTAAGGCATGGTAAATATGTTTCAGTACAAATGAGTAGCATGAGTAGCAAAACTGCTCAAAGTCTATGCTCAACGGTGTTTTGCATAAAAGTAGCACCACATCAAAATATTGACAGTTCCAAAATACCATCCATACTCTCTAATTTTATCCACTAAAAAAATTGCTGTTGGGACCTGTTGTTGTTGTTGTTGTTTAAGTGTAATACTCATGACTTTAATCATCTGTTTCATGCTGTCTTTGAATATAATGACAACAAAAATTCACTTGTTATTTTTTTCCTTTATTTTTTTGTGTGAAGATAATGCAGCAATTTTTTAACTTTAATGTGACACCACGTGCCTGTATCATGATCTGCTGTGTGCTTTTTGGCAAGTAATTTGTTAAAGTGGTAAAACTTGGCAATGATTTACAAAGGAGAGTAGATTTAGAGTTAGTCATTTTCATTTACTTCCATTCAGTGACATATTCATGGACTAACAAGAAAGAGTTGAGGTTACAATTAACTTGTGGACTCTCTAACCCACAGTCCATCTTCCCTATAACCTCACCCATATCTAGGAAAACCTGTGAAGTCTGTGGACATCGGACTAGTGTACCACTGCAGAAAAAAGGTCAATGATCTAACAAGTGTCTTTTATAAATCCTCACAAATCAATCTTTATACATTCATATTTCATCCCTTATCAACTTGAAAATTTTAGATTGTATTCTTCCTGAGCCATCATTTCCTTTGCTCATCCTAGGATGTTAATCCAGAATTTATATTCTGTGATTTTTAGATCATTAAGTCCTTTTATAAAAGATTTAATTTATTTGAAAGAGAAAGAGTGAGAGGCAAGCAGCAGTGGGGGTGGGGGAAGCTGAGGGAGAGGGAGAAGCAGACTCTTCTCAGCAGGAAGCCTGATGTGGGACTTGATCCCAGGACCCTGGGATCATGACCTGAACCTAAGGTAGACGCTTTACCAACTGAGCCACCCAGGCACCCCTTGATCATTAAGTCTTGATATAATTACTTCTTCCTCCATTCCAATCAACCTATGATGGGGGAAAAAATTCTTTCCTTATGCTTTACTCCTCAGTCCATCTGTCCTAATGGACCAGTTTTAAAGAATATCTTGATCACACTGGCCTTGAAACCAAAAAAGGGGAACAAAAAAAAAAAAAAAGATAAGTCAACCCACATCACTGTAAACTGAAAACCCCAAAAAAGCACTCAGAAGGAGAGGATCAGGCTGAAACCAGAAATTACACCATTTGGGCAAATCTCAAGATTGTCAAATTGTCTGACAGCAATTAGAGAACATATTCTCCCTTACATGTTCTCCCTGTATCTTAGGGGATAGAAACCTAAGAACTGAGAGTGGTTTGCATTTCCCCAAATCCCTGCCAGCAAGGCTAGAGTTATAGTCCACAAATGGGAGATATTCACATGAATTTTGAAAAGCAAAAGAGAAGCAAAAGGCATTGTTTAGTCTATGGCAGGGGAAGTGGGCAGGAGCCCATTATGGGCTTAGCAGGAGGCAATAAGATTTTTTCGATGGAAATCTAGTTGACACATATTATATTAGTTTCAGATGTACAACACAGTGTTTGGACAAGTCCATAGGTTCTGCTGTGTTCACCACAAGTGTAGTTACTATTTGCCACCATACAAAGTGATTACAAAACCATTGATCATATTCCCTGAACTCTACTTTTTATCTCGACTTATTCATTCCATAACTGGAAGCCTGTACCTCCCATTCCCCTTTACCCATTTTGCCCATGTCCCACCACCCTCCACTCTGGCAACCATCAGTTTGTTCTCTGTATTTATGAGCTTGCTCCTGCTTTTTGTGTTCTGGTTCTTAGATTCCCTATACAAGTAAAATCATATGGTATTTGTTTTCCTCTGTCTGAACTTATTTCACTAGGCATCATAGCCTTCCATATTGGGTCCGTCCATGTTATCACATATGGCAAAATCTCATTATTTGTTATGGCTGAGTAATATTCCACTGTGTGCATTTGTGTGTGTGTCCATTAATCTATCAATAGACATTAGGAGACAATGATATTTTAATAGATAAACCTGTACTCTTTCCTGTGCATCGTCCACTCTCTGTTGTAGGCACCGGTAGTGGTTTCATGTAATCTTGTATTTCCTGGTTTCTTCAATGCCAGTGGCAGCTTTTCCTTACCTTCACTTCTCCAGTTCTTTGAGTGATTTTGCAAGATTTTAATTTCCTGTATTAAATGAATTTTTGCTGGAAATACCTAGCATGGCTTCTTTTTAGTTATCTGAATCATGACTAGTAAAGTGTACTAGCCTCTCCATGCTTCCCTTGTGCAAGGTTCTAGAAAATTTTGAGTGAACCCAAAATGGAGTATATGTATAGAGCCCTTTCCAATTATGCAAGTGTCTATACTCAAGGCCTTCAGTAAAAACTTTAATCCTGAACAAATACATATCTTTTCTGGACTCCTGGATGGCTAAAACCTGACTTTCCTACAAATTGCATAACAAAACTAGGATAAGTTTATGGCTTACAATCTTACAGATCTACCTCCAAATCTTGGCTTTAATATTTACTTGACTCATTGACTCAGATTCCTTGATGGATATTTATTGATCACTAATTGGTGCCAGAAGCCACAAGTACCTGTGCTACCACAATGATTAAAAGAACCCCTGTCCCCCTCCCTCATATGCTTAAAATCTAGCAGCAAAGATTATAGAAAGAGAATTTGCAAGGGATAGAACATATAAGTAGAGTCAGGTACTAAAGAGTCTTCCAAATCACAGAAAGGTTTTGACTTTACCATAAGAATGATGAGGAGACATTGAAGAGTTTTCATCAGAAGAGTGATTTGATAAAATTTTAGTTTTTGAAAAATCACTGGCAAGTGGGTAAAAGGTGAATTGGATAGGAAGATGACTGGATGTAGAGAGACAAGTCAGGAAGCTGCAACATTAAACCAGATGAGAGAGTACCGGTCTGGGGAGATAATCACAGCCTGAACCATGGTGGGGAGCATAAAGAGGAAGAAAAATGAACTGATTCAAGCAACATCCAGGAATGGGAACAAAATGTGGGAATTGGACGTGGTGATAAAGAGACACAAGAATGAAGGGTGACTCCAAAGTGTAAGGCTTTAGGGAACTAGATGAATAGAAGCATCATGATTAGAAAAGAAATACAGGAAAACAAAGTAGAGGTGAAGCAGGGTGTGGATCAAAATGGCAGGTTCTGTTTTAGACATGTTGGATTTAATCTGCTGACCATGCAGACATGTCAGGTCAGCTGATGGAAATAGGTTTGAAGTTTAGAAAAAAGTTCTGGTCTTAAAGATTCAAACACTGTCAAAATACGGATCATAGTTGCAGCCACAGGAGTGAGTACATTGACTCACATTCATGTACAGAAAGGAAAGAGAGCTAAACTGTCTAGGAGTCATCATCATTATTACTTTTTTTTTTATTATGTTAAACCTTACTATTTCATCTTGGACAAAAAATCTGAGATAAAATATCACAATTTTTCTATAATTTCCCACATTTTTTTTTATTTGAACAGATAAAATCACTACATAAAAGGTTATTTTGTTAATGAGTTAACAGAACTAATTAGATCACATATGTTAATTGGATCATTAATTGGATTCTAATAATATACTACTACAACTGTGATACAGTAACATACACATTTCCTACAGGGTAAGAATTCTCCAAGAGAAAAAGAAAACCCTTTTAATCACAATTATCTATTAACATCCTAAGCAAAGAAACTGCTGTTTACAGGACAAAGAGCTTCTTCTTGGATAGTTAGGTCAAGTCCAACAGAAAAATCAATTTGTCCATTGCATGATATATTACATACATATTATTTTTTGTTTATTTCTTAGTCTTTCACTGTTTTCATCCTTTTCAGTATTCCACTGAAGTCCATGTCAAGTCCACATCAGGAGCTTTATTCTTCATCGGAAATAATTCAACAAGAGCCATGGTATAAATTTTAAATATATCCATAAAA
The DNA here is from genome assembly GCF_010015895.1 of Lontra canadensis. Classification (NCBI taxonomy): domain Eukaryota; kingdom Metazoa; phylum Chordata; class Mammalia; order Carnivora; family Mustelidae; genus Lontra; species Lontra canadensis. Next base: position 122,625,330 of record NW_022630995.1, on the reverse strand, counting down.
TAAAACTCTCCAGTTTATAAAGTTAATGTGTGTAACTAAACATAATATTCATATTGAAGCTTTTTAAAATTTAAGAAATCTATTCACAAATTCAGTCATACTGACAAAATGTGATTACAATAAAATTTCTTTAACAGCATCCAAAGAAGTACAAATATTTTAACAGCTCAGTGAGCTTTCATAAACATACTAGTGTTTTAAGCATCTTTGGCGGGTGCTATTGAAATAAAAATTGTGTTCACAAAATTATTCAGTGAAATATACTCTAACATCTACACTCTATTATTTATAGGTAAAATTTTATTATGTATATATTCATAAATTATCCAAAATACATAGCTAGGTATCTTGAGAGGAAGATAATTTTTATTTAAATTGGTCCAAATAGTACTTTTGCAATGCTTTTAATATTTCTTACTAAGTGGTTCCATTTTGATGAAATTATATTGTTTTATTAATTCTGAATGGGTCCATGGAAGATGAATTTCAAAAAATAACACTGCAGTGTTCTGTAAACACATTAGAGCTATGTATCTGTGCTAAAACTATTTACAAATAACCACAAAATGTTGCAAAACACCACTAAAATTATTTCCTAATCTGAATTAATTTTTAGTGAAGACAAACTCAGTTCCAACATAGAAATAATACATGTTCAAAAAGATATAACAATTAGAAGTGATTAAAAGTTTTGTGTTGTATGCTTATCTGTTATGTAAATAGCATCTATATAAAGCAGCATAACTTGAAATGAGAAGCTGAATGACGGTTTACATTTCTATAATTCTGAGAAGTTCATCCTTGCCTTCCTAGTTGAAGAAAGTTTTCACTAAATGTGCATTTGGTTTTAAGAACAACAGGCTAACTGAGTGTTAATGATTTTCCCTATCACTGGCCCAAATACTAATTACATAGCAAATTTCAGCTTATTTCCTGGAAGTCGTTCAAATAGTTGAACAACTGTAGTTCAATGCTCCCTGAAGGATTAGTGCGTAGGAAGAATAATTCTTTAAAAAAATACAATAAAGAAGAACCTGCGGCAACCTAGGGAAAGTGGTCTTGGGTGGTCTTTCCATCAGATGAGGGGACAGTGAACAGCGCATCACCCCCCAACCCCATCAACACCCTAATATGATTTGAAAGACAAATTATTCAGCCACAAATTTTTAGCAATGCTAATTATCCCAATAATCCCAATGCTAATAATCCCAACCTCATTCAGGTTTCCTTCATTCAGGGAAACAGTCAAAAGCCTTTGTCTCTGCTTTTACCCAGACTTTGACCCACCATCCAAGCAACTTAGGCAAACCGTGTCTTGTATCTTTGAATATGAGTATCTTTACCCAGGCGCTGCCAACCAGATTTCCACAAATTCCACTGCAGAGGCTTCCATTCCGATTCTCCTTTTCTTCCTTAAAGTGGGAAATCAGGATGCACCCGAGAGCCCTCCTCAACCAGATTTATAGCTCTGGGAAGAATTCATCTACAGATTTTCAAATCAGAGCTTCCTTAAACGTTGGTAGCCTCTGTGAAAGAGTCATGGGGGCCAATGTTCTTTTTCACTTCCAGATTCTTTTTAGTCTTGCATGTCACGGACACCTCAGAGTGGATGGCATCCAGCCTCTGCTCACAGCGGAAGGCTGCGAGGAAAGCCTTTCTATAGTTGCTGTTCATCCAGCCATAGAGGAGGGGGTTGGCAAAGGTGGAGCACATGGCAATGATATGGAACACAGTGAAGATGAGCTTGTACTCCTTCAGGTCGAGGACTTGGTTGTCAATGTCCACAGCGAGCTGGAACGCGTGGAGAGGCAACCAGCTGACCGCAAACACCACGACCACACACACCAGCATCTTGGTGGTTTTCTGCCTTCGCTGGTGGTAGTGATCATTGGCAGCTCCGGGGCTCACGTGGTTCTTAAGTTTACTCCAGATACGAGTGTAGGAGAAGGAGATGATGCCCAGAGGCAAAAGATACAGGATTAACAAGGAAGAAAGACTGTAGACCGTGCCATAGATGTTCTTCTCCTCGCCAGGCCACTTCTCTGTACAGACCATGATCTCAAAGTCGGGAATAATTTCAATCAATGAATACTCGCGGAAGATGGCCAGGGGGCTGGCCAGCAGGGCGCTGATGCCCCAGGCCAGGCCGATAATCAGGAAGCTGATTCTCTTGGAGATCTTGCTCTCCAGGTGGTACACAATGCAACGGTGTCGGTCCAAGGCAATTACTGTCAAGGTGATGGTGGACACTTGTACCGCCAGGCCCTGGGCGTAGGGTACCAGGTGGCATAGGATGAGACCCATTTTCCACTCCCCCATTAAGGTGTAGGTCAGAGTGAATGGCAAGCACAGGGTGTTTACCAGAAGATCTGCCACCGCCAGATTGGCAATGAAAAAGTTGGTTACGGTGCGCATGCTCTTGAATTTGATCACCACGTGAATCACCAGAGAGTTTCCAATGACCCCAAGCAAGATGATGGAGCAGTAGGCTAATATGAGGATAATCCGTACCTCAATCAGCATGGTGCTGTCTATCAGCTCTGGCTCAGGGTCAGGGGCCAGCTCACCTCTGGGAGTGGTTTGCCTTGGATGATATTTCTCTACTTTCATTTCTTCCACTGTCTGGTTCTCATCAGCCTCCGCACCTACTGGGCCCATTTTCAGCTACCAGAAAAAGAATCTACAACTAAAAAAAGAAAAAGAAAAAAAAAAAAAAAAAAGATGTAGAAGAAATATGGAACAAGGAAAATATACATCATAAATGGACTGGCTTCATTTTGCTGAGGCTCAAAATGCCTGTCTCCTGATACCTAAAATTTCACAGAGTATACCATTTTAAGAAAGCAGGCCCAATAATAAGTCTATTCACAAATACGGATGTGTTAAACCAGGTCCCTGAAACATGTATTACCGGTGGTAAAATGTAATACCTCTAGTATAGACAGAATTTCACCACGAATGCTATCAAATGGATTCAACCTATTTTAAGTGGGATGAATGTTAGAAACTTTACCAATTAATTTTATAACTCTGACAAATTCATCAAATTCATCAAATTTCTGACAAGGAAAATGGCCTTCAATATCTTGACTGCTTTAAATGTATAAATATAGCAACAAATTACACAGAAAAGAGAAGAATATTAAAACACTTTGCAGGGTGCCTGGACTTCGGGAGTATAACATATTTAAGATAAACTGAGCAGATTCCACTCCATAACCATTTCTTCTCATGTTTGGATTAGTGTTAAAAATAGGTAGACTGTATAAAATAGTTGCATTTTTTTTAATAGTTGCATTTTTTGATGATTTGGAATCAACTTCCTACTGACATACAGCAGAATCCCACCCAGGATCTATGGAGAAAATTTATCCAAATCTTAATTAAGTATATATCTCTCTCTAATCTCTAAATACCAAAGTTTTCACACTTTTCTTCCCCAGTTGCACCCCACCCAAAGCTTTTCCTTCTGCATGCCCTACTTCAGTCAATGCTATCCCCATGGATTACACCAGGTACAGTTAAAAAGCAGGCAACCGTTCTAGGCTTTGTCAACTCCTTTAGCCACCACATATAAGAGAGCCCTCAGACTGATCTGGTATACCTCTCTCAATACTCCTCATCATTTCTACCACATTGACTTTGTACTTCTCAGGTTCTTACCACTGTTATTCTAATAGTCTTCTGACTTATCTCACTTCTTCTTCTCCTACTTTCATTCATTCATTCATTCATTCTTAACAATAATAATTGAGCATCTGCAAAATGCCAGGCCTGGACCCACCCTTGTGATGCTTACACTTACTCTAACATGCATTCAGCTAGCATTTGAAAACCTATGTCAGGAACCAGGATTTGTGCTGGGGGAATGACAAGAGGACAGCATGTCCACTCTCAGGCTCTTACCTTTGACAAGAAAGAGCCTACTCTGACATGAAAAGTGTTGTTCTGAAATTCAAATGTGATCATATCATTTCCCCCATGTCTCCAGATTGCTTAAAACAATATAACATATTGGTTACTAATGTGAAATTCTCTTTTCAAGCTTGTAAAAACATCCAGAGCCCAACATCATAGTAAGTTTTGAATGTAGTCATAATGACAAAAGGCTGCCACCATTAATTCAGAACTTCTTTTAAATAAATTTGGTTTTTACTAATCATAATGACATCTACCTACTTTGGCAGGTGAGTCATATTTATTCAGCCCACAGACAATGCCTGGGTGGGCCCCCAGCCTCCACTCCTTACCCTTCCTCTGGAGGGTTAACTCTTGCAGACTGTATTTTCCGGCTCCCAAGTCATTCGGATGCTGGCTGAGTATGATCACAGGAGGCACTGGCAGATATTTAAAGGACAGAAGAAGGGAGAAGCCCCTGTCTTCTTCTCTGTCCCTCTCTCCTCTGGGCAGTGCTTCAGTAGCCCCTCTGTGCCTCTGGTTCCCACAGGATTAGTCCATAGTGATTCTATTTCCCGTGGATGGCCCTGGTCCCTGGGCTTTGGTCACACCACCTACTCTCCGTGTCCCTCTGGCTGGGGATAGTAATGACTCTTTGCTCTTGCTAATCCTTGAGTGGCGTCAATAGCCTCTGTTCGGCTTATCGCTTGTGGAATCAATTATCTGCATTTAATTTCCCCTCCCTCACATTCTCGAACAGGTTCTGTTTTGCATGATCTGCTGTTACCATGCATATATGATGTCATTAATTTGCTCTCCCACTAATGGTTCTGCACGTGTACATTGATAACACTGGCCTATAAAAGATAATCCCAACTCCATTAGATGACATTCAGCGCTTTTCTTGAATGAATTCCTGGCTTCATCCTTCCTGACATATCAAATGCATATGTTATGCTTTACTCATACTAAACTATTTCCAATTCCAGCAATGCATCAGCTTTTCTCATGCCTCTCTGCTTTCTCCATTCTGAACTGGGAAGCCTCTCAGTTACCCCAGAAATCTGTGTCCACTTCTAATACTGCAAGAAGCATAAGCCACAATGCAATTATTTCCTCACGTAGTCTCTTTCAGGACAGAAACTGGATCTTTTCCATCCATAGTTTAATCCTTAGCACACTACCTAACACATTGATGGTACTCAATAATTTGGTAAAACAAACGTGAAGGTAAAGGAAAGCATAATTTTACCAAACACTTGAAGTCAACAAAATTCAAAGTAATAATTCTTTTCCTTTCCTTAAGATAATTGCTTATACGGAATTCCTTTGCTCTGATATGACATTCTTGTGCTTATTTTCTGGTTCTCACTCAGGTAACCACCTCTGCAAGACTTGTTCCAAGGTTCCTCTTAAATCAGTCTCTGATTAGAGCATTAAAAAATTCCAGTCAGTGTACACCATAAGGAAACTTCCTATCTCATGGGCCTCTCTCTCTCTCTCTCTCTCACACACACACACACACACCCTTTCGGAGTCTTACTTGCAGAGAGAGAGAGAGATTTCTATATACTCATATATTTGCTTCATTGACATGTTCTAGTTCTGTCTGCATAAATTTCAAATAATGTGTTCCTAGACCTTCTTTTGTATTTGCCTCCATTCTCTAGAAATTAGGGGGAAAAAAGTGAAACTCATTATCTAAATCTTGAAGTGTGTATTTGGTAGGCTGCACCACTTCCCTGAACCTAAAGGAGACTTTACAGAGCACAGTTAGTCAATCCTGACAACTCATTAATAGGAATAGCAAGACTCCATGAGGTCTGAGTTTGAGGTTTGCCATGAGCTAAATTGAAAGTAAGCATGAGAGAGAAGAATATTAGTTTATTAACTTATTTTGGTTTTTCTTTTCAGTTCCATTTTCTTTATTTCAGAGCCCCTTTACTTAAAAGCTTCTCTACAGGAATGGTTATTGATCTACAGGCAATTTGCATATGGGCACTAATCACTGTTTTAAAGCACACAGCTGGCTTTCAGCCAGGTCAGAGCACTCCTGAGAATGTATTATTTTAGGGTTGGGCTTCCAGAAAAGTGGAAGAGGAAAAGGGAGTCCATAGAGGGAGCTGACTGATTCAAAACTTAAAAGCACAACAATTAAAAATGAGTCGATGAGGGAAAAAACACTTTATTTGAAACAAGGCAATGGAAAGCATTCACATGGGTCAAATCATTTTAGAACTGTAAATGGTAACGTTTTCTTGAATAACTGAATCTTCAGAGTTTCTGTTGCAGAAATATTTCTTTGTAGGATAGGAAAATGAATTAAGGCTTTTTTTTTTTTTTTAATTTGCGGGGCTTTTTGCAACAGTACTCTTATTACCACAGGTGGCTTAATAAAACTTAATATCTTGTCAATCACAAAACCTTCCAGGAGTGTTTCTCAGGCAAAAAGTTCCCAGGAATTATGCCTTACAGCCCATACTTGTTAGTCCTAGAGAGAGGGGAGTGGACTCCAAGAATGCTACATACAAGACATGATTGTTTGCTTCATAAGCAGAAAGTTGAAACTAGTCACCTAAAGGTCTGGTAATGGATCACTTTCTTTGTGTTTGAACTTCTGGCCTTTGCTTGCCAACAGCATTGTCTATTTCATGTCACTGAATTTAAATGATGTGCCCCACTGCAAAATGTCTTAAAGCTTTTAATTTTGCCTCCTCCTCGTGCACCATATGCTCCTACCCAGTGGGTGAGCCCTTCTGGTGCAAAACCAGTGAATGCTTAAATAAATGTACTTGTTCTTGAACAGCTTTAGCGAATCCAATATGACCTTCAGCTTTAGACAGGTGTTTGATTAAAAAGAGGTGGGGAACAGAAACCTTAACAACTTGCTGCTCTGGAAAGATGATGACCTCTCTCTAAGTAGGTCAAGGCAAGAGTAAAAACCTTCAGCAGAAAAGGAAAATTCTAGCTAAAGTAGAAAATGGTGATGGTACCACCCCAACCCCCACCTTCAGGCTAAAGGAGAGTGGGGCGGGGGGAAATTCCGCACACTAGTGAGGATCTCTCCCATACCTTCTTCACAGGACTAGAACTCTTCTTTTGTGGGTATTCTCCTTCCCAGAATGTGAATCAGAGTTAGGACTTACACTTACTTCCCCAGCGCGGGCGTTTCTGCTGAGACGTGGAAGCCAGACGTGCACAGCCGGTCCGTGCGATGATTAACCAGCCGTGGGATCCGAAGAGGCCACTAGAAGGTCCCCAGGGGCAAGCCCAGTTGTGCTGCGTCCTTTCCGACGGTGCAGGACCGTCAGCGCCCCGCGGAGCCACGCGGAGAGAGGCGGCAGCGCGGCGTCCGCCCAGCACCCGAGCCGCCGGGAGCTGGCGCTGCTCGGCTCTGCCGCGGACCTCTGCGGCCAGGCGCGCTCGGGCACCGCACTGCGCCGCGCACAGCAGCTGGGTGAGCGGGTGAGGATGCCAGGCCGGTGGGGGGCGGAGGCACGGGGGTGGAGGGTGCGGCAACTCTTCCCAGGAAGGAAGAGAAACAGGTGCAGAAGGTGGGGGGCGACAGTTCCGCAGCACCAAGGGCTGGACGGAAGTTTCCGTGGCGAAGGAGGGGGACAGTGTCTACAGTGTCGCCTCTGCCTCCCGGTTTGGAAGCCCGCGCGGCGGGACCCTGCTCAGCGCGGCGCCCCCTCGCGGATCCCCACCCCACTAACACGGGTAAACTGCTACTTTGAGCCCACTTCCCAGGTGACCCCCAAGTGTGATACTCTGAGCGTGTGCACCACCCCAATTTCCTTCCCCTTCCACAAACCCCTCCCTTTGCTCTCCGCTCCTCAGTTTCGCGGTGAGAAGCTCCTGGAGTCGGGGTTCACCAAACTGGCCAGGGAAAAGTCGAAGGCGAAAGCGACTGTGGGGCGCCCACCCAGCCTCGGAGGAGGGTGGTGCGGTCCCTGGCGCAGCGAGCAGGAGGAGACCTCGGGCTTGCAGGGGGCCGATGCCGAGGCAGAAGCTCTCACCTTGGAAGGGCTGAGAAAATCCCACAACTTCGACCAGGAGTTGTTTCTTCTGTTTGTTTATTTGCTCACAGGAGCAGAGGTGGGGAGCTGGACCCGCGCAGAACCGTAGAAAAACGCCGCACAGTTATGCCAAGGACAAACCCTGGGTACCCTCGCCCGGGGCTGGAGCGCAGGGCGCCGGTGCTCTAACCGGGCGGTCGCTGCGCTCCAGCGAGGAGGTAAAGCGAGTTCAGATGCTTTTGCCCACCGTTGGTAATTCCTTTCACAGGTGCCTGCTGACAGTTTACAAGTTAGGTATTGCGAGTTCAGATTCAAAAGCCCGCGGGCAGTCTGTGGGCTGTGCGCTCTGGCTCCCGGCAAAAGCTCTCTAGGAAGAGAACACACTGCGAGACAAACGAATCACAGTCTCTTTCTCCAGTTAGTTGATTTCCCGATCCTTCGCTCTTCGATCATGACCAAAGCCACTTGTGCCACTATGAGTGCGAGCCTCTGGAATTCTTTTTTTGGAGAAGCCCTCAGCTAATGCCTTGAGCCCAGTGAGCTGAGGTAGCGCATCAGAGCAGAACAGGACGGTGGCGTCAGTCCACAACGCTGCAGAGTCTGTTTCCTCGAGATTGCTCCCGGGAAGCTCTATTTAGAGCCATTCCTTAGAGAAATTTACAACCAACCTTTCTTTCCCTTGTTCATTTTTAGAGAAAATTTTTAGATTTTCATTCTTATCTGGGCTTGCCCACATCCTAGTAATACTGCGTATGTAAGGATCTTCACACAGTGTAATCTGAAATTGATCATCCGGTTAATGTAGAATTATGCCACAGTAGCATATTTATGTATAAAAGAAAGGCATTTGGGCTTTTCAATTACCAAGAAACAAAACTAAACAGAACTGCAAATGTCCAGGATGTTCTACATAGTTCTACTTAAAATATGTCGGTAGATATACTTACCTTGGGGAAATATTCCTTGCTCATACATGTGTTTTATGCAACAAATTCAGCACTTCCTAAATATATTTGCCCCTGTGAAGAGTGAACTCTGTACTAAGGAGTTGAAATTTTGGAAGACTAGGAATGGCTTGAAATAACAACAGCAAAAACATATAAGAAAACAGACAAGCAATCAGATTAATTGCCTTGGAGGGCTCAACTGACTTGACTGATATTGATTCTATGAACATTTTTGCCTCCATTACAATTGGCTTTCAAAAGCTGCCTAGGACTCTTATACAAATATTTATCATAATTATTCCCATACAGACATGTGCACGTTTTAGGAAACACATAGTTCCACAGCAACTCCAAGAAGATTAAATGATCTCTTTGCCTCTCTTCCAGTAAAGTACAGAACCGAATGAAACACTGATCTATTGAAGTTAAAGTTGCTTTATCGCTTGTCAAATTATCAAGGGTAGTTTTGGTAGTTAAATCATGATATTTTTGTGCATTAAGGTCTAACTGATACCTTTTGATGTGCATATGCTCTGTGCTATGAGAACAGGAACCACTCTGATGAATGCCAATAAACCCTATTGAGATGCTGATAGAAGTTTGTGGAAGCAGTGGTGAAATGCAGATTAATCCAAATTGAGATAGGCCAGGATTGGTCTGCCTGATTTCTCTGGTGTCAAATCATTTAGTTCCTCAGGCAGTTCCGCAGCTTAGAAGAATAGATGTCGACTGTTCCTCAAATAGGATGAGGACTCAAACTCAGATGCCTACCAGACTAGGGCCAATGACATAAATGCATACACCAGCTAAGCTGTGGGAGACAGTGGGGAGTGGTGGGTGTTAATAATACCGTTGAAAGCACAAAAGTACATGCCTTTTCTGAAGGAGGAGGCTGCTGATTCCACTGAGTTTCCTTGTAAAAATTTAAATTCAGTATTGTCAGATCTGACATTTTAAGAGAACAAAAATTCATGTTCTTAAACATCTTCCAAATTTTCAAGGAAAGAAATTAATTCTTGAAAAGTCAAGCCCCCAGGCGGGTCAGATCTATGCAGGCCAAAATAGAGATGGGTAGATAACCCACAGTCTGGTCTGTGGGCCTCCAATAGGGCCGCCTCTGATACGAGTATGTGATGTTTGATGGACCTCCTCAAGCACATTAGACATGGCTCACCATTTCCCCTCCCCCACAAACCATTCCTCAGTGCTCATAAATATAAAAGTAATACAACCATAGATTAATTGCCAAATAAGTAACTTTTTTTTCCACTTTGAGTTGAATAGGTATTTTCAGTGAGACTCCAAAGTAAAGGACTTGGCGAATAACTGAACGATCAGTATTTTATGTTGTTATGATGAAGAAATTTCAGACAAACTCTTTGTAAGACAAGACAAAGTTAGAGAACATTAGTATAGAAGAATATTTATGATGCTTTTTTTTTTTAGATGAAGTACATCATGATATGGATTTCCTCAGTCTAAATTTATTTTGAAAGCAAGGAAGCTTCCCCCACCCCATGGTGTAAATAATTTTATTGTTTAAAGTAACTTACAACCATTATAAAAAGCAAAAACAGGGGGAAAAAAACATAGAAAGAAATACACATGATCTATAAAACATTGCTGTCCAATAGAACTTTCTGTAATGATGGTAATGTTCTATATCTGTATTGTCCAATAAAATAACCACCTAGCTACTTTTGGGCATTTGGCTTTTGGGCACTTGAAATAAGGCTAGTGAAAGGAAACTGAATTTTAAACTTTTTTTTAAAAGCACCAAAAACAAAAAGTGTGTTTTGATTCCTAATGGAAATTCTTCCTGTGGTCATTCCTGCCAGAAAGCTAGCTTTTTTTTTTTTTTTTTTTTCTCACCTTAATGTCAAGTTTTCCTGAAAGACTTTTTATTTAAAAATATTTTTATTTTTTTATTTGAGGGAAAGAGAGAGAGTGAGTGAGAGAGCGGGGATGGGGAGGATGGGGTTCAGAGGAAGGGGAAGAGAGAGTCTCAAGCAGACTCCCCGCTGAGTGAGGAGAGCAAGCCCAACTTGGGGCTCAGCCCAACAACCCTGAGATCATGACCTGATCTGAAACCAAGAGTCAGACCTTCAGCCAACTGAGCCACCAAGGCGTCCCCTGCTCTTCCTGAAAGACTATTAAATAACTCTCAAGTCATACCAAACTGAATTAAATCCTGGTCAAAACAAAACATTGCAGTGCAGCTGGAGTGTGGAAGCTGATTCCAGAAGGAGAAAGAAGTAAGCTCCACAGCACCAAAAGAGAGAGCAGCAAGCCCAGACAAAGAATTCTCTAAACCCCAGTAATGTAAGAAAAGCTCAGTGATGCTAATAAAATAATGTACTTAACTCTGACTAAACAAAAGAAGCTTAATAGCAAGTCCCTAGTTAGGAAATTTTAATAATCAAATTAGCTTAACAGTTATAGTGTTTAGGATATTTGAAACTGATTCTGTCTTGCTTTATTTAAGTGTTCAACAAATTCAGTTATTTATTTGTCCTTAGGTTTATTAAGTCCTACTTACAGGAATTCATGTTAAAGTTTCAATAGTACTCCCTTTAGTAAAAATTATAGAACCTAGATATCCTAATGGTCATTTGGTTATAATATTGATTCTCAGTTGGTTGTAAATATATTTCTGATGGGATGTGTCTACCTTTCCTTTCAGGCAGGAAAGGCACAGTGGAAGTTAATATCCTAACAGATATGGTGGAACTTGCATCAGGTAGACACAGAAAAAAGACACCGGTTTATATGAATGGAGCTACAGGTGTTTTAACTTTTTAAACAAGTCTTTATTTAAGCTCAACTCAGTTTTTAAAAACTGGACTGTCTAATCACATTTGAGATGAAAAAGTAATGCTTCCTTCAACATCCTTGCAAACTTGGCTCATTTATAGCAAGCAGGCCAGTAAATGTGTGAATGGCCAAAAAATGGTCATCAAATAATCCATTTCATGAAGCTGATTGGCTAGATTTTCTTTAAAATTTTGTAGGCAGCAGTATGTTGTGAAGACAGGTGTCTCACTCAAGAAAAGCAGCTAGTCATTCCAAGCGAAATAGATGCTAAATCCTAAATTGAGCATAAATATCATTTGCTGTGATTTTGATCTCTCTGGATTTGGAGTTTTTATTTTTGTTTTGGATTTTTAATTGCAGATTCAAAGTGATTAAGCAGGATTGTAAGCACTATATGCAACATTTTGCTGAGATTTTTCTCTTTCAGTGATTATCCAAATGGATATTGAGACTGGTAAGGAACCAAATCTAAAACGATATTGAAATGCAAATGATTCACAGTTCAAATTTTAACATAGAACAAAGGAAGGGACATTTTTATGTGGAATTCAGAATTTAATCAATGCAAATTTTCATTTGATTATCTGAAACATGCACAGAAGGCCCATGGCTAAAGAGGAAACATGCACCCTTTTAGAAATTTCAATTTTATTTAATAAGTGTTTATCCTTGTAGCATATAGAGACATAATTTGATATATATTTTTTGAATCATACTCAAAGCAAATTTAATTTTTAATTTTTCTCAAACAAATGCAAGCGAAATCAAAGCTCTCTCTCATGAAATTACTATGGGTACTTCTCGAAAGATGAGAAGTTAAGGATTTATACATAATTTTTACATATCATTTGGAGATGGTGAAATGGCTTATTGAAGTAAAATTTTTTAAGACATTAATTAAATAATGCTAGTAAGATTTAATTCAGGACTCACTGTTCTTTGTTATAAAAGAGAATTATGTAAAATCCATATGAATATTTTACTGTTCACAACTCTTACCAACAAATCTTTATTGAGAGTCTAATTTGTTACACATGCTGTGCCAGACAATATCCATGTAACCATGAATTACACACAGACCTGTCACTGATTGTCTCTAATCCATTAATGTTTTATAAATTTCAAAGTAAAGAAGTACCACAAACAGATTAAGATTCTCTAGTAGACAATGTAGAATCCTCTGGGGAAGAACCATCATCTACATATGTCAAAGTAAATTTTTCAAAGTCAAAAACATTTACAAACAAAATATATAGTGAGTACATAGCCAATATTTAATTGAGTACTAATGGCACTAGCACAATAGTAAGATGCCAAAGGCAGATACCTATAGCTAGTCAACATAAGAAAGAATCTTGCATTGAACTGAGACCTTACATATAACATTGGTTGATAGCCTGATATGCAAAAAAGCCATAAATTATGAACTTATATATTCCACCAGACAGAAACCATCCGCATCTCTCCTGGAAAATAACCAAACTTAATTTTCTCTAAGCTTGCTTCAAACTTACAGAGACTGGGTTCTCACCAATGGTAAGTGATACACCAAATTAAGTAAGCTTCCATCGCCTGGCAAGTCCGCTGATACTTAGGCTCATAAGGCAGTGCTCCCATCTGACATAGAAAAGCGTACGATCCCCACTCTGGTGGTTTTTTTTTTTGTTTGTTTGTTTGTTTTGTTTTGTTTTGTTTTGTTTTTTGTTTTTTTTTAATTGTTGCTTGACAAACCATCCCCAAAATGAGTAGCATAAAACAGTCATTCCATGCTGCTCATGGTGGGTCAGAAATGTGTGCACCGCTTAGTTAGGTGATTTCATCTCTGATCCGTGTGGCCTCAGCGGGAGGGGTGGGGCTGTGTGAGTCTCTTCTGGGATGGTAGCTTCACGCACATGCGTGGGTCTGGGCTGGCTTCTCCGTGGTAGCTGGAGGATGCGTATTTATCTATCTTCACACACGGAAAACTCAGAGCAGTAAGACTTACTGCATGGCTTTTGGCTTCCCCTAGAGAGAACTTTCAAAAGAGAGTATTCTAAGAGACCCAAGAAGAAATAGCAAGGCTTCTGATGATCAAATCTCCCAAGTTCCAGAACATTTCTTCAGCTACATTCTTTGGGTGAAGCAAGACTCTCAGCTCAGCTTATAAAATGGGAGAAGGGGAATCTATTCTGCCTCTGCAGGGGAGTAGGGCATGTGAGCACGGGGAGGAAAGGAACTGATAGTGGCCTGAGAGCAATGTCATCCCTTTGCCTTATATGTATTTTGGATGTATCTCTGCGTGTGTGTGTGTGTGTGTGTGTGTAATACATCCATTAAAGAGGGACTCTTCTGGGAAAAGAACAGTAACCTCAGAAATTCCACAGTGAATTTTTCTGCTTTGGCTTGCAATTTATAAAATTATCAGGGCCAGAAATCGCAAAATCTAAGATCTTCGCTGCCCATGGAGACCCTGGGGCAAAAATACATGAGGAAAATAGGAGGGGTGTTTCCAATATCTGCACTTTGGTGAATACAGTGATTGTGATAGGTGCAAATAAACAACTTTAGGTAGGTTTCTCCCATGATGACTTACTTAAAGTGAATAGTACTTAAACTGGTTCTTAGAAACCCCGGGTAAGATGACAGCATAACATTGCCTGATAGCCAATTCCAATATTTAAGTACACCATCCTCAACACAACTTTCATTGAGTAGTAGAGCCCAGGAGGAACAGTGGAGAGATCTTCTCTATCCATGTGTTCTTGCTGAGTAATGCCCAGAAGTTGGTCTCACAGGATCTGGGGCACTGCCCGGAATCTGGTTTGTTTGCTGTGTGATTTAGAAATGTCTTTTGATCTTTCTGAGCCTCAGTTTCTCCAACTATAAAGTAAGAAGTATGTTCTTAATACTTTAGAATAAGAGCACAGTCTTAGTTCTCAAAATTCCACAGGTTGGTTTTGGAAATCTTCAAAATATTCTTTGTATCTCATTACTTCTGATGTCTCTCCCTAGCTTTTTCTTAATTTATTATCCATATTCTGTTTTCTTAAGGCCCCCCAAAATAGAACCATAATTAAATGGCCTCAAGTATTTTGAACAGCACAGTAATAGTTTTAGATTAATCTTGAAAACTCTTTAAGAAAAATGAGGGGTGGGTAAAAGCATGTATTGGAATTGCTAAAGGCATCTGACAGTGAGTGTCAATGAAATTACTTCGCTTTTCCCCAACTAAAAACAAAACACACAAACAAATTAAAAAAAAAAATAAAACAAGGATGCCTGAGTGGTTCAGTAAGGTAAAGTCAGTTAAGCATCCAACCTCAGGTCAAGTCATGATCTCAGGGTCCTGGAGTCCAATCCCCCATCGGGCTCCCTGCCCAGCAGGGAGTCTGCTTCTCCCTCTCCCTCTACCCTCCTCCCCTGCTCATGCTCTTTCTCTCTTGCACTCAAATAAATAAATAAAATCTTTTGAAAAAATCATTTATATTACTTCATATTAAAGGAATATTATATGATTTAAAAATGAGTTTTGTTATAGTAAATTAATCATAACATTTGATAATTTGGTGCTTGATTTGCCCTCTCTGAAGAGTTATTGACACGTGCTCATACTATGTGATGTTTTCTTTAGGTATAGACTCTGAAACACACAAATGAACATTTTCAAATGCCCCTAAGCTGATTGTTCCCAAACCATACACTGAGGCAGCCCAGGCTGCCACAACAAATTCACATGGGAGCTCGTGTGATATTTTAAATTTCGAAGAAATCACAATCATACTTAACGTCTATTAGATACTTGGTATCTATTAGATGCTGCACAAAGTACCGCTGGAATTGAGTTCACAGTTTCAACATTAAGTTACACTACAAGCCTCTCAATGACCTCATATTTTGGGGAAGCTGGGTTTTTAGTGGTTGCCAAGATAAGAAACAATCACTGTGTGAAAAGTCACTGAGTAAAGGAAATGAGAGTAGTCATTTCCAAATTGATTTCAAAACATGCGGAGTTGTGCAGGGCCCCATAGACACACATATCTCCCATTAGTAAGCAGCCCTCTATTTAAGAATGAAAACACATTACATTATTTTAATTTATGTTGAAATCATTTTTTTCAAATGGCAATTAAACTTTAAGGACATAAGTGCTTATAAAGTTATTTGTACCCAACTCCTTGATAAATGGCAGCGTTTTTTGGCTATGATTTGGCCTCCAAGTCATCATGACATGTCTGCCCTGGGGCCATATCTAACTGGGAATCACATTTTGTTCATGTAAGAAGAGTTTGTTTCATTGGGTTAATCATGTGAGCTTTTTAATTGGAATTGAAATTTTTGATTTGAAAGATATTTTTTCAGTGAAAGATATCTGGGGAACCTATATTAGAAATAGTTACAGAAAGAGGATTTAATGAAATCTCGTGTGCATAGGCAGGCATACACTGCCTGTATTTTACAGAACTCTGTGAACTATTCTGCTTTGTCCCAGCTTAGCATGGACAACTGAGTTCCTCCTAGATAGGAAAGTAGGAGGGAGGGTGGGAAGTGACATATAGGCCCATAAAGGAAAGAAGAGAGGGGACACTTACTAGCATAAATCAGAAATATGTATATATTCTATTTTATTGTAGTAGTTGTAGCTCTACTAAAATCATTACTAGGAAAACTATCGAATAATGCAGAAAACGTTAGAACAATAGAATATTCATTTCTAAATGCAAAAACTGTATGTTTAATATAACCACATAATTTTAAATAAGATTCTGAAAAATGACCAGGAGGGAAATATACTGCAATGCTAACTATATTTATGCTATGCAAACTGTGATTTTGTTCTTTCATCCTTCTTCTCAAGCTTTCTTAAGTTCACCTTTTATTTTGACTAAAGAAAATAATAAATATCATATAAAAGTGTACTGAATCCATTATTCAGATATTCATGAAATCTCTTAAAATGAATAGGAGATTTATTGTTCTAGCCACATAGTTTGTTCCTCAAACCCTACAGCCCAGGGTAGCTCTTCCAAATTGGGGTCCATGTTAGAGTCACACATGACACAATTGAGAGGGTCTGATTCTGTGGCACTGGAAGGAACTCGAGTGCCCACATGTGATTCTGTCCTACACCCTCCCCATTCTCAACTCAGAGTCTCCCCACCTTGAAACACCTACAGCCTTTCCCTATGCCCATACTGGTATGTTTTTTGGTTACCTTTGTCGCTTCCCTAATTCAAATTACTATTCCAAATTCAAATCTAGACACAAGTAAAATCACACGTTCAAAGGACATAGACACCTTTCTTTCAGACTCCTATTTACTTTCACTGAATTCTGTCTATAATCTCCCTCAGTTTCATTCTTTGAGTCCGTGATGACGCCACTTCTGTCTGAGATCGTTATGTTACTGTATGTCCATTCTCTTCGCCATCTTCCTTTCCTCCTTGAATGACCCCTTAAAAGTTTAAAAGGTAAAGTATGTGAATGTTCTCTCTCTCTCTTTTTTTCTCCCCTTCTCTTTCTTTCCATCATAGCCTCTTCTCAGGAAAGCCTTCGTGGTAATTCATGTGAGTTGCCTGCCATGGGAGGAATCTTACCAGAAAAGTGAACCTGAGAGAAAGGGGTTCTAACTGTGGAATGATCGGCACCAGCCAATATGTAGAAGGGATGTACTTCTGGTTCTGTTTCTACGTGGGGATTTTAGGGGCTGAACCTCCGAACCCTCTGAAAACCTCATTGTCACACATGGGTGATATGCTCAGGAATTTTGTTGACTCTTCAAAATAATTACTGAGATGTTCAATTTAATCCTTTAACATCTAGACCACACTTGAATGAAAATTCCATTTCCTGGCATTTAATCTATATTTTCCTTATCATCACTGAGTAATTCTCTCAGTACTATTAAGTAAAAGCAAATATTAGAAAGTGTGATACTCTTCTAGCCATTTTGTCCTCTGGCATTTTAAAATTTTCTTCTCTTTTGTGGCAGTATAAAAAATAGCTCTAATAAAGGTTTTGACCGATTCATTCATCTTGTTCTTGGCTAACACATCAAATCTGATAAAGAAATTGTGTTGTTTGGAGATGCCAATTACTTAATTAAGTTTGCCTGTCACAGGGAAGGCATACAGAAAATGTAAATATTGCCTTCTGTTGAGTGGATTATATATTGTATCCTAGGTATAATACTAAGATTATATCTAGATAAGTGTAGCAGAGAAAATACGAATGAGGAATACAGTTCCATAAAGTAGGGCTACATTTATCAAACCGTGGTGTTAGGCTTCCCAGTATCAAGGACACCTGAGGTCCCTGATAGTAATGAAGATTTCAAGACCCCCTGTAGGTCCGAAGCCATGGAAACTCTTAGGAGAGAGAGAGCTGGCATCTGCAACATTAGTAAGCTTCCCAGATCATGTGAATGTGTATCTAGTTTTGACCAGTGCTCATCTAGGGGGGTGTCCTGCTAATACACCAATAAATAAGGGAGCAAATAAATGAATAAGGGATAATGGCAGAGGGCGTGAAAAAGAATACCTGAATTATCCCAACGTTTTCTGTTCTTCAGAAATTGCTGAGTAATTCATTTCCCATTGCTCCCACAGATTTAATGTTACAGTACCTCTTGTTTCCATAGAGATTTTTAGGTATAAATTATCCAACATCAATTCTTGGTGATACATCTCTTCACCTAATTAATTTTTGAGTTAGAAGTCACTAACGAGAAGTTACTTCCTATAGGAAATAGTCCCGCACCAAGCCTAGCAGGTCTAATATCTCTGTCAGAGAGCAGTGAGCCCCCTGCGTCTCTCTTCAACACATAATATTTTCGGTTTTACATTTTGTGTGACGATTTCACTACCTGATGAACACCTCTCTTCCCAACTTCAAACCCCAAGGGAAACAAAATCCAACAACAGTAACTTTTTAGTGCTTTTTGTGTACAAACAAGAGAATTGAAATGGAAAAGAAATTACCACTTTGCTTCATTTCCCCTTGATAAGAGGCCTGGATATTAAGCCATCTGCTGCTTGTTCATTTGATCGATGTAGAGAGAACCTTGTATCTTAAAGTCTGAATATTCAGGTTAAACTCTGGATAAATTGTCATTGATATTTAGCAATCCTGATTTAGGTTATTTAAATTAATTTCTGGGTGAACTGTGCATGGAATGTTTATGTACATTTTCTCAATTCCTAAACTGTTTACTCTTTTGTACAGTAGCACAAGTTGCAGGGATTTAATTTAAAAATCACAAAAGAGCATCTAAGGAAGGAACAAGAATATAGGACAAGCATCCTCATTTGATTTAGCTTGATCTGTCCCTTCCTCCCCAATTGGAAACAGGGGCAAGGTAAGGCCAAAAAATAACAGGAAAGTGGCAGTGAACCTGTTGCCTGTTTGTTCTTGAGTATTCTCTCCTTTATTTAATCTACTTCATGACTACAAAATATGTCATCAACATGTTGCTTTTCTTAAAAATTTAAAACTCTGAAGAGCCATGTTCTCGACCCTTTCACTCAAAGGGTGTCATACTTTGACAATGGGCATCTAAGCCACCCGCAAGGACTAGAATCTGTAATCTATTTAGTACTTTCCCTCTTAGGAGCACTACAAAGATGGCTTTTTCTATGACTTGAAATATGGATTTTCAAGATGTTTATTTGAATTCAAACATATCCTGTGAAATTTTTGTATAAAGTAAATAGTAATTACTTTATGCTCTGAAAAGGATTCTTTGCTTAACAAAATATTTGCTACAGAATCAGTGAAAGTGAACCACATTATCTGATTTATAAAAAATTGAATTAACAGGAAAAAGACATATGTTAAAGATAAGGGCAACAGCAACATGGGTTGTGTGGTAGTTTATGAGCAACTAGGACTGAACACAGATTTTTTATTCATTTTGTACTTCACTGACCAACAACTTTGTGGCATGAATTTACTGTGTGCATATGATGGCTATCTAATCTTTCACGATGCTGCTGTAAACAGAGATTAATGAGATTGGGCCTAAATCATGCAAAAGCCTACAATCTGGTGCCCAAGAGACAAATTATTGAAGTTAATTATATCACAAGGTGGTAAGTCCTATGACAGATATGTGATTCATAGAGATGGTTTTATTTGTATCCTGCAGCTGAATAGCTTACTATCTGATGGAGGCTGGGATAGAGGGTGGCAATTCTAAGCAGAAACAGTAGCAAGCCTACTGAGATATGAAAGGATCTGATGTGAAGAACCAGCTGCAGGGTTTAGGATGCTTTTTGCAAGAGCGACTGGGAAATAATACTGGGAGATACATAATGGCCAGATAATTGAAGGTGTTGTACTCTACTCTAGATAGTTGCATTTTATTGTATTGGTAATCCATAGTCACCAAGGGGTTTAAAGCGTGGGAAGAGTGTTTAGTTTTGTTTTGTTTTTTGAGTTTGGTTAAGAATATTCTGGTAGTGATGAGAGAATTTTTTGGGAGTGGGGTATAACTTAGAGCAGTGATTTACAATCAAGACAGATTGTAATAAAAGCATTACATGAAGAGTTTCAAAATACTCTTGTTCCCACCCCAACCTTAAAAAAATCACATAGGACTATGTTCTATATTTTTTAAAAGCCCCCTTATTAGTTACATATTGCTATATAACAAATTACCACAAACTTTTCAGCTAAAATAGTAAACATCTCAGAGTTTCTGTGGGTCAGGAACTGTAAGGCACTTTAACCAGGTTTTCTGCTTTCAGATCTCTCACAAGGCTACAATCAAGATGGTGGCTAAGACTAGGGCCTCCTCTGAGGCTCTCCTGGGGCAGGATCTGCTTCTAAGCTCGGATGGCTGTGAGCGGGATTTGGTTCCTTGTGGGTTGTTGGACTGAGAGCCTAGCTTCTTGCTAGCTGTTGCCTGGAAGACCCACCCCTTCTCTTCTTATATGGCTCTCCCTACAAGGAGGCTTACTTCATCAAAGCCAGCAAGGGAGAGAGTCTACTAGCAAGACGAAGTTACAGTTTTATATAACATAATCTTGAAGGAGACTTCCCATCACCGTGCCTTCCTCTATTGGTAAGAAATAATCCACATGGTGCCCACACAAAAGCTTGAATGCTAGGATTGAGGGAAAATTAGGGGACACCTTTGAGTCTGTCTTATGACACACTCCATGTGATTCTGATAGTCATTTGGGTTTGAAAACACTCACCCAGAGACTTTAGGGAATACATACAAAAAATGGGAAGGATGAAACTTCAAGGACAGATCTCAAAAACTTTGGAAAAGAAATATCTACAAGAGCAGGTGATTATAGAGGTATTGGTGTTGTTAGGGAGGGGATAGCTTGATTATCAAGCCTTGAACTTGGTGATTGAGTATATAATGATGGCTTTAGCAAAAATAAGAAGTCAAAAAAGAAACCCATTTTGAAAGAATGACAATGGAGTTAGTTTTAGATCTGTTAGAGTTGATGTGCATATAAGGTATATTATGAAAAAGTATTTACAACTGTGAAATATGGCAAAAAAAAAAGAAAGAAAAAAAAGTGAGTACCATGTGTTTTCAGAGATATGGAGTAGCATTGTTTAGCAGATCCTCTAAAGGTTTATTTTATTATCTCAGAAAATGCTCTTTGTTCAACTCACTCTTACAACTGATTAAAGTTTCCAGACTTAGTGAGGTTACACGTTAACTTATATATTTTTGACCAATAGAGTCGCAAATGATTTTCTGGTATAAGAGATAACCCGAAGTTTACAGTTTATTTTGTTGTAGGACATTAAGCACTTTGATAACTAAATTAACAATCTTATGTTAATACTTCTTCATCAAGTTGAATATAAATAACTATATCCTCAAATGCTTTCTGAATCACACCTATCATCTCACTGTTTCTGTCATCTTTTAATAAGTTGAATAAAATATTTGACACGTGCTCACTTCAGTAGCACATATACTAAAATATTTGACACGTGTTGTTTATATCTGTGTGAGTCATAACTCTGTACTAACCAACCAAGAGGTTTCTCACTCTCTCTCCCTCCCTCCCCTTCTCTCCTTCTGAAATTATTTTAACTTGCAATCAAACTTTACCTTTGCTGACTCTCTGATTCACTAGGTTTTATTATTTATAATGATTTCTTGTTTGTTTCTGGTTCGTATCTTTTTTAGATTCTGGTTCCAGTTGGTACATAGCAAGAGTTTTTCCTCAAAAAAAAAAAAAAAAAATGGCAACAATGACCAGAAAACTGGTTTTATGTTCTGGCCATTTGACGATCCCTCCAAAGATGGTAAAGGATCTATTCTCTGTTGCAATGATAAGTGACAGGGAATTCACTTTCTTATTATTTTGTGATCATTTCTCTTTTTCTGTACACAAATCAATTAAGGAATCATTCTGTGCCCACTAGAGTGGAAGCCATCTTTTTGAGGTCTGGAATAGTGAATTTTTGTGTTTCGGTGTTTACTTTATCCTAGCTGAGTTTATGAAAATGAGGTTGCAAGCTGTGTGCCCACATATCTGTAATAAAGCAAAGCCTTTATCTTTTGTATGAGTGTAAAATATTTCCTATTCCCATTAGGTACTAATTAATTAGATTTCGAAGTTCCTCTGATTAAAGGAGCTTTGTTGTAACTGGTTTGTAGAGGCTAATAAGACTAATATAAATCTCATATTTCCCCGTGTTTGTACAAAATAAGGAAGGTGAACTCATATTCATGGAATTCATATTTCCATGTGCTAAGCTTTTAAGAAAAAATTTCCTTTTCACTGAGAGAGTGAAGTTATATTTTTATGTAAGACTCCAGGTTCATGTGATTACAGTAAATCCTGATACATATTGGATTACTTAAATAAATTTTATTTAAAAGCACCTCTATACGACTTTTCCTTGACGTGATTATCAGATCTGTGTTTGTTTTGATCCCAATTGATACTAGCTTATCTAAACTGCCTAGATTTCTTATACTGTTTTAGTGCTCAACTAACAAAATATTTATAATTATGGGTAAGGTAAAATCGTGTTACTCTAAACTGGATCACAGGGCTGACAAATTGTTTTGTATCAGCAGTAATCATGTTTTCTAATGTGTCAGCTTAAAATACAATATCCAAGATCCTTGGTTAACTTTACAACCTTGGACTAATATTAAACCTAGTTAATAAATAATCTTTGGATCCCTGGATAGCTTTTTTTATTTTTTTTAAGATTTTATTTATTTATTTGACAGAGAGAGAGAGATCACAGGTAGGCAGAGAGGCAGGCAGAGGGAGAGGGGGAAGCAAGCTCCCTGGCGAGCAGAGAGCCCAATGCAGGGCTCGATCCTAGGACCCTGAGATCATGACCTGAGCTGAAGACAGAGGCTTAACCCACTGAGCCACCCAGGCCCCCCTTGATAGCTTTTTAAGTAAGAAAGAACACTCATACCTGGCTCATGAAATGTACTTTTTATTATACATCACTTTTATCATTAGTCTACTATATTATAGAGTGGCTACCCTTCAGGTCTTGTTAATGAATATAGCCTGTTATTTTTGTCACTTTTCAGAGACATACAAATGATGTGTGAGGCTCTGGTGGGTGAGTTTTGTTTGTCTTCTCCATCACCGGTGTGTGATAAACAATCCTAGATTATGTATTTCCCAGTTAAATAGAAGTTAGCTAATTTGATTAAATGGTATAGTTTTTACGGATGATTTGAACCTATGGCAGGAGCATATATGTATATGAAACAGAAGTGTATGAAATATGAGGCTTTCTCTTGTTTGCAAAGGAAAAGTTTTGCCCTAAAATAAAGTGCAAGACTATCTGAAAAATATGAAAGAACATGGTGAAGGGCAAAACTTGATTTTGTACAGCAAGCTGAAGGTTTGAGAGAAATGAAATTTATGTGCTTTGGTTTATATTACCTGAGATACGAAAGATTTATGTTAAACTCTTGGCAAAGTTCACCCAGACTGATGGGCTTGTTCAGATGGTATTTTTTTAAGGAGCTTACAGTTTTTTTATCCCCAGACATTGCGTGAATGCATCTAGAACATGGTTTTCTTTCCAGTAGGATAACTTTGCTTAGAGTACTTAGTCTGCTCATAATAAGATACAGTAAATGATTTGTTTGCTTTACCTTCTATGCAATCCACCCAGATAACCGATAATCTGGAATATTTTATTTTGTGCTCCAGATTGACTGTTTCATGCCCTTGATTACTTAAGAAAACAACAGGAGATGAGACTTATTTGCATTATTAAAAAAGGATCTAGAAATAATTTAGTCTTTTGATTATGCCCCATGTTTCTTAATTAGCTCCAACAGTAGTTGTAAGATTTCCCTGAACAGAGTTGTTAAAGAATAATTTTGTACAGGTAAAATGTTACTAATATATATTTTTCAGAGATAAAAGATGAACTGGAAGCCATAGGTGTTTTAACAATCTCGCTGACCACATGTCTTCAGGTTCAGGGGAAACATCAAAGAAATTCTTATAAAAAATTATAGTAGCAGATTTGATCGTCTCCCCTTATGATATTGTTGGTTTGACAATAAATTAACTATCATCATTAGCTATGAGATTTACTTTGAGGCTTAAAGTGTTGATATAAACTCAGATTAGAATCTTTGTCTTTAGTCAAAACAATTTCTAAGCCTCCAGGAGAGGATCCTAATATATATTCAACAATTGCTACTTCAGGATATATGCTATCAAGGTGCCTGGGTGGCTCAGTCGGTTAAGTGTCTGCCTTTGGCTCAGATCATGGTCACAATTTCTAAGCCTCCAGGAGAGGATCCTAATGTATATTCAACAATTGCTACTTCAGGGTATATGCTAATAAGGTGCGTGGGTGGCTCGGTCGGTTAAGTGTCTGCCTTTGGCTCAGATCATGGTCACAGAGTCCTGGGTTCAAGCCCTGCATTGGGCTCCCTGCTCAGTGGGGAGCCTGCTTCTCCCTCTCCCTCTGTAGCTCCCCTTGATTGTGCTCACTCTCTCCATCAAATAAATGAATAGAATCTTAAAAAAAAAAAAAAGAATATGCTCTCGCATTCAGATTTCCAGGCTGATTTGCTTTGTTTGTCTTTGAGATTGTGCCAGGGAACTGAGTTAGGATTTCCAGAGCCTTTTTTTTTTTTTTTTTAAATGAAGAGGCACATAACTTCATGAGAGCAGAGGACTGACCCAAGATCTGGTGAGTCAAAAATAAATTGCACAGAACTGAAAAAAAAAACTGATAAATGATGTTTCATTTTGATTATTTATTTGGAATATTGCTGATACCATGTTTAATGTTTTTGTCTTCTAAGGAATACATGGAGAGGCCTTGTTTCCTTCTCCTTAAGCTTTTTCTAGCCCTCAATTTAGAAGACTATGTATTTGGAGACTGAATTTTAAACTAAATATTGGTAAAATGAAATATGTTTTTAAATGGTATCTGACAGGGAGCCTGGGTGGCTAAGTTGGTAAAGCATCTGCCTTTGATTCAGGTCATGATTCCAGAGTCTTAGGATCAAGTTGCACATCAGGCTCCCTACTCAGTGGAGAGTGACTTCTCCCTATTTTTCTGACCCTCCTCCCTACCTGTGTGCTCTCTCTCTCTCTCTCCCTATTTCAAATAAATAATAAAATTTTTTTTTAAAAAATGGTATCTGACTTTCACTGACCCCTCAGAATTCAGAAACAGATATTTTTATTAAGTCTCCTTACTTTTTAAGGCAATACAGTTATTTACATAGGCTTAATAACGATCTGTCCCACATTTTACCAGGGCACGATTGGACAAGTTGCTTCTTTAATGAAGGTCATCATACAGTACAACATTTAAGAATGGATCTCATTTATTCAGGTTTGGCAGGACTAACAGTTAAAGTAAGGATTGTATGTATGTATGTAGAACCAATACCTACAGAACCAATAGAGTAATGCAGATTTTGTACCTCTTTTATGGCTTAGGGGTTCCCTAAGCTTCACAGTTTAATGAAAGTCATTCCTGGAAGTATACACTGTAGGATCTATAGTAGGAAGAAATTCACTCAAATTTATTCATTGATTGAGAAATTTTCCTGGGCTTTGTTCCTTAGCCTTGAAATGAAAGCAAATAGCAAGGGGTTTTCAAAGTCCAATGTGAGATACCCTAAGACATTTCCAAGTAGAAATTATTCCTTTGGCATCAGGCATTACTCAATACTGCATGACTCTAATCCAGTAAGATTAGATTTAAGGATGACCTTTGGATTTGCTGGGTAAGGGAGACTTGAGAAAGTGGGAACAGCCAGGTTAGGGCACTCTGTCATGGGACTTAGCTAGGGATGGAAGGAGAAATATTCATTGGAGGCTAGAAGTGGGGTGCAGTGTCAAAGAAGAAGATTCTTTGTAAAGATAGGTGGAACTTGATTGTGACTGGGAAGACCTAAAAAAAGAGTTAAAGGGATAATGGATGAAGCCAGGCTCTAAATAAAATAGAACAAGATACAGTCAAGTGCAAAGAGAGGCATCATTTGTAAACTAGAGGGACAACTTTTAACCTGAGACTGGAGGGGAAGCACAGGAGGAAGAAGGTTAACAAAGATACATTTGTAGGTAGGGGAGAGGATGGAATTTATTAAGTATGTACCTTAGAGTTATTTTAATTATGAAGTAGATGGCCTGTTGGCTTGTTCAGAATGTGAGTTTGGATTCAGTTGGGGGCTTTAGGGGTAAAGTGGTTTGCAAAGGCAGGTCATGTTGTTGAGTTCCTGTGTAACTTCCATCCCATCTCTGTGGGAGTTTTGCTCATGCACCCAGTAAGAATTCACTCTGCAGAGCAGGCTGTCTTCTCACTGAGTGCTTTCAGTGTTTGAGCAAACATTCACGTGGTTCACAAGTGTCATCTCTCTAGGTCTTTTCTCCGATACCCACCAATACCTTTACCCTGCAAGCCTCATTCTTGCTATTGCTTTAATGACTTCAAGAAGTCACTGGAAATTCCCTATAAATGTATGTGAACCCATACTTCTCGCCATCTTATCTGCCAGTGAAATTTGTGAAAACCAGAAGTTCCATTTAAAATTATGCCCCACTTGAAGTCGTTCCTTCCAGACCATCTCTCGGGACCACCCCTTTGCTGGTGAATCCTATGGTTTTTCACTCCTGGAGGGAGCCAGCTTAAGATGCAGAAGGATTTGGAAATTAAACCCATATTTTCATCACTTTGTCATAGTGATGACACTATGGAGTATCACAATCCTCCCCCTAGAGGCTCTGAATCTGTCCTGAAAGAGAGGCATCCATTAGCAAAGTAGACACAACACATGAATGTGAGCCAGTTGCTTCTGTAACTTGTAGATTCTTTACTTGTTCAAGCCACAGAATTGTTTTTAATACATGTATTTGTTGATGGAGTGCCACTAGGAGTACCCAGGTTTAGGGCTTCATAGATTAGTCAAAACCAAACAGCTCATGATGGGAAAAGCTCAGATTGCATGTTTTCCCAGTGTCCTGTGGACAGGCGGTCATTCTCTTAAAAGTTTCTATTGAAAACCAACAGCAGTATCTCAACATAATGTTTTTGACCAAGAAGACTTTGCTTTGAAGTCTGAGGGACTAGTCATTTGCGACTCCCCTGATGAGACCTGGGAGAGGCATTGCAGAACATAGACATATAAAGGCTTATTAGATTGGTTGGATCAAAAGGGCCAAGTGATATCAGCTTACACTTCTGTCATCCAGTCACAAATGCTTCTCTTTCTCTGGGCTCTATTCAAATTTAACAGTTCCTAGATTCATGATAAGTTGGTTGGTGGAAGATGACCAAAGGTAGTTTTCTGTTGCTCCTAAAATCCAAAGACATCCACCAAGTGACCAATGTATATCACTTTTAGGGGTAGTCAGTGCAACTAATCTTACATTCTAAAGAGGTATTTCTACATAACTAAGACCACGGGGCCACCAAAGCATGACTAAAGTAACAGACCTTGAATTTTCATGGGATTTATTTCTCATTCTTGATGGAAAATTTAGGGTGCTTGATGCTTCTTCTCAGTAGGTCCCATGACATGAGCACATACTTAATCCTTGGGTATGCTGCAATAATCAAAGTTTTCATTGATTTACTTTGGTACAAAGTTAGGGACCTGACAGTCCTGAGATGTAGGAGAGTGATGGGATATGGCTGTAGCTGCTAGAAAGAAGCAAAGTTCTTCTGATAATCTCTACGTACTGTGGTTAAATTGTAAAATATGTGATGTCCAAAACTGAATTCCAGGCCCCAAGAGCTGTTTTGGTTTACTCTAGTTAACCAAAAATTAATGGAATACACCTTGACCACCTTTAGTGGGAATTATTGCCTTATTCAATTTCTGTAGAGTCTAATTAGAGGAGAAAGTGGGGGAAATAGAAGAATCACTGCTTCTGAGTTTTTCTGTGTTTGATGGTGGCACTAATATCTGTGATTTCCTAAGACATCATTTTCTTCATTTTTGGCAAGGAAAGAGGGCTCCACAGACATTACTTGATACTTCACAATGTCTCTCATTTCACAGAAGAGATAAGCAATGTGGAGGCAATGAGAGTTGGCGAATAGATCAACACCAACCATACTTTCAGAAATTAGGATGATTTGTACACTCTGAAGTCAGAGATTATGACCCAAACTCCTTAAACCAAATCATTCTAATTAACCTTGACTGTGATTAGTGGAGAACAGTGGTTTCTGGCTTCTGAGCCCCAGTAATTACTAACTTTCTTCTCACTGAACAGTTAGGGGTCTGTGAACTGACTCAGACCCAAGAGTTGAGTTAGAGCCCATGGCTTTCCCTCATGGTAACTCCATGAAGTTCTACTTTTCTTTTTCTGCTTCTTTTCTTTTTATGATGGGGGTGGGAAGCAGAGCAATGTGGAAAAGAATAAGAAGTTATACAATTTAATTTAGGTAATAACCTATAGGGATGACAAATCTTTTAGTCTTAGGGATCCCAGAGCTGATTAGCCATTAGTTATTAGATGGATCAAAACATTCTCCTTACTCTTCTAGGGCAAATGTCTATTATGGAATCCACACTCATCTTTCCTCTAACAGTAAAATTCTATTGTTTGGCTTTTTCCACTGGGGATCCCATCATCTCCTATGGCAATCAGGAAGCCCATTTTAATGGCAGCCTCTCCATGTTTATCCCTGCTCTACAAAGGATAGTCACCACCATGTTTCTCAAGGAAGTTTGTGCTGTTTTTACCAATGTTTTTCCTCAGTGTCCTGGTGAAGAGAATGTTCTGTATTCTCTTTCAGGGAAGATACTTAAGGCAACAAATGAATGGTTGATGTGTTATACATACATGCCAACATTTATTTCTCCTTAACTTTTTGAATAGTATTTCACACTGCTGGAGACACCATTCTAAAGGATACACTTAAAAAATTTGTGAGGACTTTTTTGGAGACCACAAGGATGGGGATTGGGAGGGTACTACTTCCATTTAGCAGGCAAGGTTAAAGGATTCTAGGCATCTTGAAGTACCAAGACAAATCCTCACTATAAATATCCTGTGTGCCGTATAATTCTTGAGTGTACCACAGGGTAATTGTGTATGGGAAAATTGAGTTGAGCCTGGGAATTACCTCTTTGTCATATAAGAAGTACAAATTATTTTTTGTATAGTTTTAAAAATTCTGACTTTTGTAGCAATACAGAGACATAGAAATTGAAGGGATACTGTAATTTGTTTCTGTCCTTAACCTTACTAAGAGTTTTTCACCATTTTGGCAAATCTCATCACTCATAGTGTATTTATTTTATTTGAATTATCCATAAACTAATTTCATTAGCTCAAATTTGTAGGTGTTATGTCACAGAGAATGTATTAATCTACAAATGCTTCTATCTATATTACATATTTCAAAATATGTTAATATTCAAGTCAATATTTAATATGGGTTTTTCTAATTTTATATAAAAATGGACAGTTAATAACATTCCTACTCTTAGATAGGAACTCTGAAAACAAAAAGCTTAACAAAAAGCTTCATTTTGCAAAGAAAAAATATATGTATTAGAGTTCCCAGATTTAAAGGAAGACTGTTTTTTCCCTAGAATATTAAGAATAACCTAGGCATTAGGATAAAGCTTTCATTGTTTCTTACAAAATAATGCAAAAAATCACAAACTTTATAAGCCACACAAATTGCTGAAAAATTAATTTGCCAGCTGTATGACAAATACAATGATGAAAAAAAAATCCAAATAAAATCATTCCATCTATTCCACTGAGCAATTATATTGTTTCAAGATGAGGAAAAACATAGAAAATCATCTGTGTAATGAACTGCATTCAAGCAAATTTTTATGACAAGTGGATGTGAGCACCTTTTGTGTTAAAAGAAAAAACACTTCCCTAATTGCATATGTGGGGCTTATAAGAAATAAAAGAAAAACCATGGAGGACATGTTATTTTTAAAATTACTGATAGCAGCATTTCCACTTTTGTGTGGAAGTAACAGCGTGAAATTACCCTAAGGCTGTAAACAAGAAGAAAATTGAACAAAACAGAAAACAATTGTACTTACAGATTAGAAGATAGGACAGGAACGTGGCCCTGGTAGAAAATAAACACATGAAGTGCGCTCTATAGTTCCATCAGTTTTCTTCCTAGAGAAAACTTCAAGACTGTAGAAAGGTATAAAATTCTAAACATGGTCCATTAGTCTCACTGAGCTGAGAAGACAGTGATTGGAGTTTGGGGAGGTAATGTGATCAAGAATTTACAGGACAGAATATCAAAAAAAGAGAACCTTTAAGTGAAAGAGTTATATAATCTGTCTTTTGGGTCTTTGATTGAACAGTAATCTGTGCATGCATAGGGTGAGACCTCATGAGACTAGAAAAAAACAACACCCTTGGAAAGAAGAATTACTAGAAAATTGTAATACAAAAACTCTCCAGAGCTCATACAGGGGCTGAGAATCATTTGAATTTTTAGTACCTAGAGTTGAGAGGACTCACTTGATATATAGGGCCATCAATTGAGATTCAAAAAATGGTTATGGCTAAGAAGTGGGAAAATAACCCAAGGGTAGAGGATACTAGAAGAGCTAGAAAAACCACCTTGGAAAAAAAAAAAACAAACTTAAAAGCAAGCTTGTCCCACAAGTTACTCAGCTACCTACTAGGACAAATTCCAACAGGAGTAAAAGGAATACAATAAAATCAGGCACTCAACAACATAAAAATTGTTAATATCAGGCATCCAGTCAAAAATAAGTAAACAATCAAAGAGGCAGGAAAATGTGGCTCATAACCAGTAGAAAAATCAGATAATAGAAATGGACACAGAAATGGCAAATACGTTAGAATTAGCAGACATGAACCTACTTAATAGTTATTTTAAGTATTCTGAATATTCTCAGGGATTAACATGGACACATCTTAATCTTCATAATTAAGAGGAAAATGGAATATATGAAAAAGGACACTCTTAGATATGAAAAATACAGTATTTGAAATAAAAATTTTGCTAGGTGCAATTACCAGCAAATTAGACCCTGTAGGGCAGGGTTGGGGAAGAACAGTGAATTTGAGGTTAAAGAGCAAAACTAGTCAAAGGGAAGAAAAATATGTATATGTATATAATACACATACACACATACACATACACACATATTTGAAAAAATGATGTCTGGCAGTTTTCTAGAGCTAATGAAAACTAAAACCAAGCAGTCTTAAGAATACAGACTACTTGTATAGACAAAGAGGAACTTCTAAAATAAAGATGAAGTATTCTATTTATCAAGAAGTTATGATGATCCTAAATGCATAATTTGCTAATATGCTTTAAATAGGCTTCAAAAGATGTGAAGCAAAAACTGAAAGAACTAAAATGAGGAAGAAAAATGCGCAGTTATCATTGTCTATTTCAACCTCCCTCACAGTACAGAGAAAAAGTAGAGAAAAAAAAACAATAAATTTATAGACGATTCAAACAACAGTATCCACCAACTTCTTTATTGACATTTCTAGAACTATTTATCCTAAAACTTCAAATAGGTATTTGTGTAAAATATACATGTAACATACATCAAGATAGCCCATATGCTGGACAATAAAACAAGTATCAATTAGTTTAAAGTGCCTCTGAAAAAAAATGGAATTATATTTGAAAACACTTAAAAGAAACATATAAGAGCAGCTGGGTGGCCCAGTCAGTTAAGTGTCTACCTTCGGCTCAGATCATGATCCCAGGGTCCTGAGATCAAGCCCCGCATCAGATTCCCTTCTCAGTGTTTAGTCTGCTCCTCCCTCTCCCTCTGTGTCTGCAAGCTCTCTTACTCTCTCTCAATAAATAAACAAATCTTTAAAAGAGAGAGAGAGAAATATATAACTACTGCGATTTTTTGATTCTTTGAAGCCCCCACTTCTGCATATTGCCTCTTCTAATAGAGCTGCTACATACACAGATCCATCCCCCCCATCACAGAAATGGACATATGACCTAGACTGACCCATCAAATTAGCCTCTCTCCATGGGCATGTGTCCCAAGCAAGATCACACAAAATCCTTTTGTGTTGATTATTTGGGCATTAGAGGAAAGAGAATCTGGGATCATTAAAGTAATAGAACATTTAAGTGGAATTTCCAGAGGTACTAAGACTCAAGAAATGTGAAAATCCAAAGCTAGATTGTTATATAAAGAAAATGGTCAAGGATAACTTCAGTAACACTTTGACCCCTTCACCAGATAAATTCTGTAGAAGTCTTCAACAATATTTTAAAAAGTAGGATGTTGCAATTTCCTTGGAGAATTTTGTTGCCATCCTCAGAGTCCTTAACTCCACCCAAAAGGGAGAATTTTATGAGACCTTCCCCTGAGGCTTCCATAGGACCTTCAGCCATGAGTCTTCCATGGGACCTCTCAAAGAGTTTGGAATATATTCCCACAACTGGGAGGCACAGGACTAGCACTGGATTCACATCTAAGATAGCTACCTCATCCTGTGCTAATGAGATCAAGGGTGCTGCATTGGGATCATCTGGAATTCTAAAGAGTATAATAAGGCATAAGACCCATGGAAGTCTCTGTGAACCAAGATGGACCACAAATAAGAGAGTGGAGGTACTTGAGAATTATTTAGCGTCCAGCCCAACGTGGTTGCCTGGAAAGATGAAGAGAGCATAGGAGCAAGGTGGGGGATATGAATTCTGGACCTCCAGGGACTGCCAAAGAATTTGCTAGCAACTACCTAAAATTTAGACACATCTACCAGGCTAAAAGAAACTTCAATGGGCAACCATCAAATAAATTAGAAGTACCTCAAGGACAAAATATTAGGTTTAAGTAGCTTCCATATACAAAGCATGTGATGATCCCCAGCCTCTTTAACCTACCCTTACCCCACAGCCCCCTTCCATTCCCTTCCATTCATCTTGGAGTGTTTGAAAAAGTCATTAACATATGAGGAAAGATATGAATGAGGAGAAAAGCAGATGACCTCACTCTTTTTCAAAGGCAGTTGCCAACCTCTTGGCGGAAGGGGAAGAGAGGTGGAACATTTGCAGAAAGATTAAAGTGAGAAACTAAACCCTTGAATAGACACATACTTATAACAGAATTGAAGTTGTCACATGACCACACTTGACCACAGAACTGCCTATATCATTTAGAGTGAGCAGAAATTTCGTAGGAGCTAAGTCACATACATCTCATGTATGTGACCAGTTCAGTGATCTTTGTTGGTTCAAAGTGGTTTGAGTTCAATTTATATCTCTTGCAACAGATAGAAAACTAATACACATCACTTCTCGGAAGTGTTATCCAGAAGTAACTAGTAGCTTATTATCTTTTCACTTTCAGTAGCAACTACACTTTAGACCAGCCCACAAAAAATTATGCATGAACACTGACAAGTCACTATCATCTAGATATTGCAATTAACCATCTTTACCAATGTTAAAATCCACTAGTTGCAAATGAAGCAAAGTGATCTCTCTACTTTCTCAGCAATACTGAGAAAAATGGACTGAAGAAAAGGTTGTAAGATTTGGATATTAAAAGACATGATTAGATGACAGAGCTGAGGTTGGTTTTAATACAGACAAAATTATTTTCTTTATTGAGGTTTAACTTGTGTTCATCTAGGGTAATCTTATTTTCTTTTCAGCTTTTAAAAACTTTAAAAAAATTCTTTATTTATATTCAATTTAGTTAACATATACTGTATTACTGGTTTCAGGGTTGAAATTTAATGATTCATCAGTTGCATACAACACACAGTGCTCATTACATCAAGTGTCCTCCTTCATGCCCAGCATCCAGTTACTCCATTCCCCCACTCCCTTTCCCTCCAGCAACCCTCAGTTTGTTTCCCTAAGTAATGCAGTTTGCACTGATTGCATTTCCCTTGTGTATTAACAAATACTCAGGCAGATTTTACCAAACCTTGCATCATGTCTTTTTCTTTCTTCATATTCCTTGGAATATAATGTGAAAACCACACTTTGTTTATCTGCGATTGGTACTTGGTTAAACATATTTGCCTTAATGATACCCTAAAATTACTACCCCATGGTTCAGTTATCTGCTGCAGAAGACTGCCAAGCTAACTATGGAAAATTGGGATAGAATGAGATATCTCTTCCCTTTCGTGTAGAAGATTAAGATCCAATTCTATTTTTAAAGATTTTTTAATTTTCTACCTATTATAGAATAGTTCCAGAATAACTCAGTTCTATTCTGTGCAGTTTCCCATCCTTGTAGTAAAATAGACATAATGAACAAAAATCAGTCATGGCTAGAGTTAGCATTGTGGGATGATTCTCATGTTATTGTAAGTAATTATTTTAATCATGGTAATGACTGAATATCAGAAAGTTCTCATTAATAGCCTCACTTCTCTGGAACTTCCTCCCATATAATACATCTTCCAGACTCTTCCAGACTCATGCTGTTGTTCTCAAATCCTTTTACATATGACTATGTCTCAGAGTTTTTAAGGCTGAAGGAGAACTTTTTTCATAGAATAATTCAATATAGTTTTAATTTCCAGTCTTCTTTTTATGCTTTACATAAAAAAATTTTTCTTACACTCTGTGCTTAATAAAATATATCTTGATCCAAAGATTTAAAACAGATTTATTTTTTAAGATTTATTTATTTATGTTTGAGAGAGAGAAAGAGAGGGAGCAAGTATGCATGAGTCAGGGGAGGGCAGAGGGTGAGGGAGAGACAGAATCCCAAGCTGACTGCTTGCTGAGTACAGAGCCCGATGAGGGGCTCGATCTCAGGACCCTGAGTCATGACCTGAGCAGAAATCAAGAGTCTGATACTTAACCAACTGAACCACCCAGGTGGCCCAAAGCAGATTTAAATATAGGGATTTAAAAATACATATTTTAAGTGCAGCCTATCATGTTCCAAATACCCCTGTCCAGAGAGATCTGAGCTTTGTCACTCGCCAGCTTGGGGGCCCAGGATTTCTCAGCTATAAAAAAGAAACAGTAGTCTTTGAAAAATAAGAATAAAATATTTGTGAGGAATAAACGAGATAAAAAAAAAGTTTTAGCAGAGTACCTAGTAATAGATATTTTAGTTACTTTGTATCTGGAGTTAATTAATTAAGGCAAACTTGGTTCTTAGTTTCTTCAACACCGATGAAAGTTAGAAATTCACTATTTCCATGTTCTAAGCCTAATTTTCTTGAATAAGTTCAATGTGAAACTCTTATCAAAAGGCCAGGAAAACCCTTTCATCTAATGCTCAGAAAGGAGTTAAATGAACTACCTAAAGTTGCCCTCAAATTACAGCTTGTGCTGACATTTGAACAAATGATTAACTTGGACTTAATCCCAAAGCGATTTGGACAGTTTAAATACCCGTTTTGTGATGCTTTAAAAACATTTATTAAAGAACACGAACACTGGGGTTAGAAAAATATCCATTTACTGGCATGAATACAGACCCCACAAAAAATGAAATCTTTCCTTTAAGTAGCATAAAGAAGGTAAAATCAAATTAATCAAAACTGAGATGACATTGCTTTTTAAAAAGGAAAAAAAAAACACATTTTGTTACCTGTTTATCTTTGATAGGTTTCCATTAGAAATTGTGTCTGTGGCTTACTCTGAATGAATATGGTTCCCAAAATACTTAATACTTATGTCCTCTTAACTATGAAATTAAAAAAAAAAGCAAACAATAAAAACAGGAGCAAAGGAGACATAGCTGAGGAACTTGATGGAGTACTAAAATTTTGTGATACGAGTAAGGCCATAAAATAGCATAAAACCATGCCTTTCAACCCTTGTTACTCATTAGAAATCCTCAGAAGTACTTAAAACTACGTAAATGCCTGAGTCCCAAGCTTTGGGTTTATGATTTAATTAGTCCATTTGTGGCGAAGTGTCCATAATTTTTGAAAGCTGTGCAGGTGACTTTATGAGCACCTGGTTGAGAAGCCCTGGATGAGGTTTTACAGGGTCCATTGGCCAGGGGATCAATCCTGGCTCTGTTTTGTACTTGCTGTGCACACCTGAGCAAATTGCTTTGCCAATCCAGGATTGAATTCCAATGATACCTAAGTTATTCCTCCCTGCTTGGCCTGATGCTGATTTTTTCCAATGCTATTTATTTATGAACTATTTCCCTGAAGATATTTAAATAGACAGTCCTTCACAGGGACCTAACAATACCTGT
The DNA here is from genome assembly GCF_010015895.1 of Lontra canadensis. Classification (NCBI taxonomy): domain Eukaryota; kingdom Metazoa; phylum Chordata; class Mammalia; order Carnivora; family Mustelidae; genus Lontra; species Lontra canadensis. The sequence continues at coordinate 122,589,037 of NW_022630995.1, read as the reverse complement.
GTTCCCCAAGCTCTGAGTATGATTGGATGCTCTCAGTCAGTGCAAGTCAACATTAGAGATGGTGGTCATCACTTTCTGTCTTTAGCTGTTTGGGCAAAATACTACAAACTGTCCACTAATGAGCATGATACCTTCATAAGCTGAACGTTTTGCAACAAATATTACTCACTCTACAAAGTCCTCACTTTCAGCCATTTATTTAATATTCCATAGTACTCAAACGATAATATGATAAGAATTCACTCTTCATGATTGCAATGACCTACATGTACGGTGGTATCACTATAAAGCCAGCCTACAGCTAATTACAAACTAAATGCTTAGGATCGGTAATTTCTCCCTTTCCCTCTCTCACTTTCCTTTTAGAAATGTGATAAAAATAATTCAAAGTATGCTGAAAGAAGGTTAATGAAAATTTTAATTAAGCCCAGTCTCTGGGCTTATATATGTCTTTGATATGTGGAATTATATCAGTAACATACACAATCTTGTAACCAATACAAATATGTGAATAAAATATCAGAAATCTGTATTTTTTAAGAATGTAGTACAAATACTCCGAGAAAAGATCATTTCAGGCTCAAATTCGTTTTAACCTTGGGAGGGGATTTACTACTTGTTTGAATAACAATAATACAGAGTAAGTAAATTAATAATTTATTAGACTATATTCTTTCTAAAATAGTTAAAAAGATGTTCACGTTTTGCAATTATTTTATTATGAATTTTTTTATTAATTATGAAATAATAAGCCTTAACTCAATAAAGACCTCCAAATAAATAACCTCAATTTCTAGATGCTTCAAGTTGAATCAAAACTCCAAAGCACATACATGGACAAGTTATTTTATCTTTCTAGGGCCAGAATGTCCTTATGTGTAAAATAGAGGCATTTATGGTACTTACATCATAGCGCTATTGTGAGGAATAAATGAGACACCTATGGAAATATATATGTACAAGTGGAGGAAAGACTCTAAGGTAGCCCCCACCCCCACAATCTCCACCAAGGCATACAATCACATATAAGAATCTGTGATTACATATACATGATTACATTATATCAGATTGTAACACCTGTCTTGAGAGGAGACTCTCCTTTGATGGCCACACGGGGAAGGTCCATATCTCAAGAAACTGAAGGTGAACCTTGGCCAAGGTATTAGGTATGTACAAATTAGAATCGTTACAGATAACTGATAAGTTGATATTATGAAATATCTCTGTATCTTTAACAAGGCTTCCGGTCATTAGATCTTTTTCTTTTTAAGGTCTTATTTATTTATTTGACACAGAGAAAGCACAAGCAGGGGGAGAAGCAACTCCCCACTGAGCGGGAAGACCCAGGGCTCAATCTCAGGACCTGAGCTGAAGGCAGAGGCTTAACTACTGAGTCACCCAGGTGCCCCAGCTTGTCATTAGATTTTACATGTTCTCATTGGAAGTTAATATCCAGAGACTGTAATTATAGGGAAAATTTAGGTTATTATTAATTTTTACTCGACATTTATATTGAGTAGACTTTTAACCATACACCTCTTTATCTGATATTTAAATACACTGTTTCTTTAAAAACAGTAACCCCCACTAAATTGTTAGGAAAAAAAGTAGGATCAGAACGGCATGAAAAAGATAGCTCTAATCACCTGACAGTCTTCAGTGCATCCTGAAACAGGGTTTACAGACTTTGAAGTATTGCATAGTTCTAGTCTTCATTAAAAACTACAGGAAACTTTCATGTAAGGAGCTAGAAGTCTCATATTCTTCCTCCCCTTGTTATCTTCCTCCAGCCACCTCCCTCCTTTCCTCAGAAAAATATCCACAGAAAGAAAACATTTTTTCTACATAATAGTGGGAGATGCATTGCTTATCTCCTCATTATGGGTTTGTTTTTGTTTGTTTGATTGTTTTTGGTTTTGTGTGTATTTTTTGTTTATTGTGGTTTGTTGTTGTTTTGTCCCTGCTTCCTGGGGAAAAATGAACGATGTTTCTCATGGGAAAAATAGACATATTGAGAGTATCATGCTGGTCCACATTTTTGCAGGGAAGACTGCAACCATCCCCCACTCAACTATCTCATTCCACCTCTGTTTTCTGCAAAGCTTAGCGACTGATGGCTAAAGTCCTGTGTTACTCCTGAATCTACTTGAGTCCCAGGGCTTGGTGGCAGAGTGAGGGACAGGGGTCCACTCTGGTGGATAAAGTGGAATTTTGTAGTGCAAAGGAGCCTGAGATAAGAGCAGAGAGACAAGAGAAGGAGGAATTGGTGGACAAAGAACATGAATTTAAGGCTGGATGTAAAGATAGGAGTAAAGAAAATTGTCACGGGGCATACCCTCTTTTGAAAAGACATAAGTCCTAAGTGCTTTCCTTCTTGAGATTCTAGGGAAAGTGTAAAATAGACTTTTAATCTTTTTTTCTCAAGTTGTAATTCTCTTTTCAATTTACTCTAAGATTCCCATTAAGACTCTATATAGACTGTGTGTTTCTTTTCAGACCGAGGGGAACAGTGTTGGGAAGAAGAGGGATGAGAACAAGAGAACCTCACTCATGGACAGCTGTTTTCTGGGTATTGGGAGAGATATCTTGTCACATCACAGTCACTATGATTGAGAAATATTAAATTATTGCCCAAAATCACAGAGTTGGTGAACAAGGAACTGGGACCTAAGCCCTTCTAAATCCAAGTCCAGCCTTACACTTAACCTATAAAATGTTTTTCACTTCGATGTGTTGTCATAGCTGAATTGTGTCCTCCCCAAATTCATATGTTGAATTTCAAACCCTCAGTACCTCAGAATGTAACTGTGTCTGTAAATAGGTCCTTCAAAAAAGTCACTGAGGGGGGCATCAGTGTGGCTCAGTGAGTTAAGCCTCTGCGTTCGGCTCAGGTCATGATCTCAGGGTCCTGGGATCAAGTCTGGCATCGGGCTCTCTGCTCAGTGGGGAGCCTGCTTCCTCCTCTCTCTCTCTCTCTCTCTCTCTGCCTGCCTCTCTGCCTACTTGTGATCTCTCTCTGTCAAATAAATAAATAAATTCTTAAAAAAAAAATAAAGAAGTTGCTGAGGTAAAATGAGGTCATGAGTGGGCCGTAATCCAATATGATGGCGTGTTTATAAGAAGAGATTTGGACACAGATATGCACAGAGGAAAAGACCATGTGAAGACACGGGGAGAAAATGGCCATTTGAAGCCAAGGAGAGAGGCCTTAGAAGAAACCGATGCTCCCAACACTGTGATCACAAACTTCCAGCCTCCAGAACTGTGAGGAAAACATTTCTGTTATTTAAGTCACCCAGTGTGTGAGATTTTGTTGTGACAGCCCTAGCAGATGAATATACACTTTATTCCAGTTTGCCACTTTTCTGAGACAGAGCGAAGAAAACAAAAGCAATATTCACCCTGAAGAGCATTTTTCTAGTTGATTTAGAAATGTGTGGAAATTGACATTGTAAAGGAAATGCCGAACTGATCTTTGGCTATGCCAACTAACAATTGATTTTTTTCTCCTTTTTCTATCCTGTGATTAATTTATTTTTCCTCAGAACAAAGTAATTTAGCACAAATATGCATTCTAAATACACAGCAGCAGCATTATAAATCTTGATTTAAGCTGGGTCTGCACAGTACTCAGCCAGTGCTCCAAATCCTACTTTTACTGAAGCCAGCAGCATATTATAACAATGTCAAACAATATACCATTGGATCTCAGAATATGTGTCTAATTTATGAGTTTTGTGGTTTTTCACACAAGCTTGAGGTGAAAATCAGTTTTTAAGAAACTGTTAGATCACCAAATGGGAAAAGTCTTATTCAAATATATCGCCATGAAACACCTTTAGTTAGATAGAGAGAAAATGTGCTTTATTCTAGGAATATAATCATTTCTGCTATGATGCTTGTTTTAAAAATGTGAATTGTTTCTTTTTTGAAAGATTTTATTTATTTATTCAGCACAGAGAGAGATCACAAGTAGGCAGAGAGGCAGGCAGAGAGAGAGGGGGAAGCAGGCTCCCTGCTGAGCAGAGAACCCGACGTGGGGCTCGATCGCAGGACCCTGGGATCATGACCTGAGCCAAAGGTAGAGGCTTAACCCACTGAGCCACCCAGGTGCCCCAAAATGTGAGTGTTCTGATGTGACTGATGTGTTAGGAACAACTGGAACACCACACTCATTTCGTGTTTGCTTATGCACAACCTGGTCCATAAGAAAAACTAGATGAACATAGAAAACTGTGCTAGCTGAAGAAAGAGGGCTAGAAAAACACCCACCCATATACATAAACCTCTGAGAGTCAACCAGCTGGCCCCACTCACTGCATGTTAGGAGCCACATCTATCTACATCTGGTGACAGAATTTCCTGTCCAGTTTGACATAAACCTCTTCTACCACTCCACAATAACTCACAAGCTACAAGCCTTCCAACACCCACTTACACAAGCACACTTTGGGTCTTTTTCAGGGTCAAGTGATAAATTTACCTTATCATCTATGGATTCCTTAACCTTTTAATATATATAAAACTGTGCTGCCATTTTGATTACAGCCCGGTCTTTTTATTCTTTTTTAAATTTAAAATCAATTAATTAACACATTATGTATTGTCAGTTTCGGAAGTAGAGTTCAGTGATTCATCGGTCTTATATAATACCCAGTGTTCATTATATCATATGCTCTCCTTAATGTCCAGCACCCAGTTTCTCTAACCCTCCATTCCCTTCACCTATCTTTTTATTCTTATATGTCACTGACAGTTTTGGAGTGTTGTGGCCCTAGCCTCATATTCCTGATAGCTCTGTAGTTTCTATAGCGTGATTTTGCATAGTGCAGTGAACTTTGGGAATAAGTATATTCTAGCAGCAATAACTGGTTCTTTTTTTTTTTAAGATTTTATTTATTTATTTGACACAAGAGAGAGAGAGAGCACAAGCAGGGGGAGCAGCAGAGGGAGCAGGAGAAGCAGGCTCCCTGCTGAGCAAGGAACCCAATGTGGGACTCGATCCCAGGACCCTGGGATCATGACCTGAGCCAAAAGCAGAGGCCTAACCATCTGAGCCACCCAGGTGCCCCAGCAATAACTGGTTCCTGAATAGGCATTATCCGACCCTTCGGATGTGTTTATCCATTTTTTTTTTGTGGTTTTGTTGTTGTTGTTTTTGAGATTGTATTTATTTATTTGACAGAGAGAGAGAGTAACAAGTGGGGGGCAGCAGGCAGAGTGAGAGGGAGAAGCAGGCTCCTCACTGAGCAGGGAGCCCCATGCGGGCTCAATTCCAGGACCCTGAGATCATGAGCCAAAAGGCAGACATTTAACCAACTGAGCCCCCCAGGCGCCCCTATCCATTGTTTTTTGTAGTGGCTAGCCCAACCCTCTAGAAGTTTGTTCTTTGTCCATAATCCTCCTTAGCCAAATCTAAAGAAGACACATGTGGTCTGTGCCCTCCTCAGAGACTGACCATCTTTATTAGCCTCTTTCCCGCCCAAGGGGATGATGTTGCATTAAAAAGAAACAATACAGTGCACCAGTATAAGGGAATATGATAGTTCCAGCCTATGTTGTAGATGTACTCCTGAGGATAGTGAGGCATGCTCAATTAGAAGAGGGTGAGAAAAGGTATCAGGCAGACATAAATATTCATTACCACAGTCGCTAAAGCAAGGCTGTGTGTCCTGACTCCGCATGAGAGCCAGCTCTCACTATTTTAACCTGAAACTCTTTAAATCCTTGTGACTCTCTAAGAATGTATGAGAATAAGTGATCTCATTCATGGATAATGCCTCTTCCCCTAAAAATATATCAGCTCAGCTGGTTCTTTGCTGGGCTTATCTCCTCAAATAATTAGATTCTTCAACCTTTATTAAAGAGGCAAGTGGAATTCAAGAAATCTCCTTTTCTTCTAAACCATCCTGCTCCTGTAATTGGAAGTCTGGGTGTTTTTCTTTATGAACTCCACCTGTAATAACTTGACTTCATTCACCTCTACACATTCCTATTCCTCTCATAATTCAATATCTCAACCAATAATTATGTTTCTCTTATTAAATCACAAACATCTCAAAATGCAAATTTCTAACCAAGACATTATATATTAAAAATGAGAATGTCACATTGCCTTGTAGAACCTGCCTTAATAGAGGAAAGATCATGAAGTCTTACAACTGAGAATTTGGAAATACAAAAAAAATCCACATTTTTTCATAACAATTCAGGGGCCAATGGTTGAAATTATACTGAGAAACATAACAACACTGGAGAAGAATTTACATATTCTATAAGCATATCATATGGAAAAACTTTATAATCAGAGTGTAATATGAATATAACACTGGAGAAGAATTTACATATTCTATAAGCATATCATATGGAAAAACTTTATAATCAGAATGTAACATGAATATAACACTGGAAAGGGATAAACTAAATAATTCTAATATTTAATATTTTCAGGCAATGATGACCAGATCAATTCACCTCCAAAGAGGTTTCCTCGGAGAACACGTAAGTAATGTCTTTGGGTCAGAGTATTGGGAAGTTCTTATATAGTAAGGACACTGATAAGTTCAGAGAAAATAAGTGACTTTTTTAAGACAACCCAAATAGTATTAGAGTCTTCAAACCTTGTTTAAGTGCCCATTCCAACATACTATACTGTCTCATTGAGTGGAAACTTGGTTTCATATAGGAAGACTTAGAAGAAGCAAACTTCTAGCATTGGGATCCCTAAAAGAGCATCACTACATAGATGTTAGGTTTGAATTTTGTCTTCCCAAAAAGCTTAGTTGAAGTCCTAACTCCAGGCACCTATGATTATGACCTTATTTGGAAATAGAATCTTTGTAGATGTAATTAAGATGAAATCATTAGGGTGAGCCCTAATCTAGTGGGACCAGTGTTCTTTTTGTTTTTGTTTTTTTTTTTTTAATAAGATTTTATTTATTTATCTGAGAGAAAGAGCCCAAGAGAGAGAGAGCATGAGAAGGGCAGAGGCACAAAGGGACAGGGAGAGGCAGACTCCCCGCTAAGTGGGAGCCCGATGCGGGTCTCGGATCACCTGAGCTGAAAGTAGACACTTAGGGAACAGAATCCCCCCTGCCCCAGGCACCCCTCCACCAGTATTATTTTAAGACGGTATTTATAGAGGGAAAGAACATCCATGTGACAATGCAGGCAGAGATTGGAGTGATGTGTCTACAAACTGGGGAAACCAAGGATTACCAGCCAACACCAGAAGTTAAGAAAACGCCATGAAGGATTGCCCTGAAAGTTTCAGAGACAGCATGGTCTTGTCAACACCATGATTTCAGACGTCAGCTTCCAGAACGGTGAGACAATAAAGTTCCGCTGCTTTAAGCCTTTCTAGCAAGCCTTCCTCTGGTACTTTGTTAGGGCAGCCCTAGCAAATTATTACAGCAGCTATTTCCACGTGAGAGCAGACATTGAAGCCCAGCACGAGAGGATTGTAGCAGACCTTGTTAGCTACCTAGCTGAAATCCATCTATGCCCCATCACTTTTCTCCCCCACTGAGAGAACACTGAATGAGCTCAAACACTGAATATCCATTTACCCACCATGTACCTGGCCTCTCCCAGTGATTCCATTTCCTCTACCCGGAATGTTTTGTTTTGTTTTGTTTTGTTTTTCTTGCACTGAGTACATTTGGCAGTACTGTCCAATGAGTTGTCTGCTGTTGCATAAATCTACTGTGGGGCTTCTGGGAAAGTTTACTCCCTCTTAATAAGCAACATAAGACAGGATCGACACTCTTCTTTGCCTTTGGACATTATAACGTGAGAACAATATCTAATATCTGTGCAGCGGCTTCCTCCAGCTTACGTGATTGTTCGTGTGGTTCAGTCAGGTGGGAGCTATGAAGGGAAAAGCCAAAAAGAATCATAGAATTCAACCTGGATCCCAGCCAGCATGGGCCACTGAATCCACCAAACCCTTTAACTGCCTATTCTGGGCTTCTTGCTGTGCAGCAGAGTAAGTATCTTTACGGTTTTGCTAGATTTTCTGTGACGTGTTCTTGAAAGCATGCCAACAGATCCAAATATGAAGGCACCAGAAAATGCTAGATGTCCCATGTACTCATTCTTCCATCCAAGGAAGGCAGAACCCAGGAACCCTCTTTCCGTGGAGCTCTGTAGTTCCAGAGACTGGCTGTGGTTTCTGCCAGAGGAAACCAATTGGCTTCCATAAACCAAAAGAGCATTTCTGCATTTTAGATTATTTTATGCAAAATGTATTCGGCAAGATTTTTACATTGTTTGGTAGAAGGAGCAGAACAGGAAATACAATAACACATTTTGGTTTATAATAAGTGAGAATATGAATATACTTCAGTTTTTTCAACTATTCCTGCTCTAGGAACTGCCTTTGTAACCTATAATGATTTCTGACAATCATTCTCTTTCTAGTCTTCAAATCTTTTTCTGATTCCCTGCATGATTCAAAACCTAAATACTATAAAAATATCAGTTTGAGGAAAGATCAAAAATTCATTTGACCCCATCATCCGTCGGATATTTGAATCCTCTCTGCAGTATCCTGACTGAAAACCATTTGGTCTTTTATTTTCCTGCTAGTGACTGTAAACTCACTCCAGTTAAGGGACACCTTCTTTATCCTCAGAGAGCTTTAATGTTTGAACACCTCTTCTTGGATCTTTTATAAGTGGCCTTAATTCTGGGGCACCTGGTGACTCAGTGGGTTAAGGTCTCTGCCTTCAGCTCAGGTCATGATCCCAGGGTCATGGTATCGAGCCCCGCATCAGGCTTCCTGCTCAGGCAGGGAGTCTGCTTCCCCCTCTCTCTCTGCCTGCCTCTTGGCCTACTTGTGATCTCTGTCTATCAAATAAGTGAATTAAATCTTTTGGGGAAAAAAAAAAAAAAGAAGAGGCCTTAATTCTATCCACTGGCACCACAGAAAAGCTCAACTCCTCTTCCAAGAGATAGCCCTTAGTAATGGAGGACAGCCTCCTGGTGAGTCATCAGCCATTGGGGAGAGCACCAGTTCTTATCTACAGATAAAAACAAATCTCCATTCTTTACTGTTGCTTTATGTAAAACCTGCAAATCACTAAAACAACAGGTGTTAATGGAACTGTCCTGAGCTAATTGGATATATAGTATATGGTCATATTATTCATAGAATATAGGTACTCATTAATTTTTTTTTGCCTTTTTTTACATTTCTCTGAACTCAGCCCAATTTAGAGCAAATTACGTGGAAATAACCACCATCAAAATAAAACAAAAACAAATAACTGCCATCACACCCCCCACACCCCCCAAACACACACCCTCCAAGATTATCTTTCCAATGCAGTTGATTAGAACCATCCTTTTCTTTAGCCATTATGACTTTATTAATGCATTGTAAGGTTCATTGAAGCTCTTAGCTATTTACACTCTCTGTGGCTAAGCTCTCAGGCTCTGCTTGAATATTTATATTATGTTCACATTATCCCCATAACATATTATCTTGATAGCTTTGGCCCATAGTTCCAACTATTTATTACTTTTTGGATCATGGGCCAAACACCCACACATTTCCTATCTCACATGGTTTCATTATTTCCTTCAATTTCATATATGTCTACAGAGCAAATGTGAGCCTCTTCATTGTTTTTAATCGCCCAACTTAAGTTGGCCCTTTCCTCCAAGTGGAGAAATTTAATCTTTGTAGATTTAAGACCCCCAGCTTAAGTAACATTACTTAAAATCACCTTTACGTTCCAAGAAGGTTTGAAGGATGCCAATGAGATAGGAGGCTGGTGGTGGGAGGTTGGCAAGAGGAATGCATCTGCTCTGGTTGCCATCTGACCATGTGGACATCTGTCGAGTCATCTTCGGGCTCATGGCAACTTAGCTCACATTACATGTAAGTCCTGTTGTATTATACTTTGTTCCCTTCCAAAAGTCCTCTTCAGAACTTCTTGTCTTTCTGTGACACAATGGACTCTTTGAGCACACAGTTCAGACTGCTGTTCTGTTGCCAATATGGAGCTCATGGACTCTGAGCTGGGATTCCATGGAATTTCTATCTGCCTAGTCACAGCAGGCAGCCAGAGCTCCTCTACTGACAACTACTTTTTCCAGGAGAGAGCACAGAGTTTCCCCCCTGCCACATCCCCCTCCACTCATCCTGGGGGGCATGAACTCAGGGGCCCAGCACCATTTATGAAGAAGCTAACATCACCAGAACTCATATCACTATTCCTCATCCAATTCTCCTTCTCCAACCAGAAGACCATTTACCTTAGATGCCAGAATTCATGTTCTTTTCTTCTGTGTATTTATACAAATGTATTATCTTATTAGAATACTTCTCTTTTTCTGCAAGTCCTAAACTTTAAACTCAGGAACCAATAAAGAATACTTTTTCTCTGTTCTACATTCCTTCCCTATAGCAATGAATATGGGATTACCTAGCTGACTGGGTGGGGGCGGGGTGTAGCATCAATAGAAAATGGAAAATACTCTAGATAGTATTTCCAAATATTATGATAATGCCTATAATTTATGACTAATAAATAATGCTACAGAGAACAGAATTGAGAACAGACATCTCTGGAGTATAACCAGAAACCAGAAACCAGAAACCTTCCTTTAAGCCAAAACAATTCCTGAATTTTTAGCTATTTAAACAATTTTGATGTTCAAGAAGATATTTTTCAAAGATAAAATCTCTCTCTTTGTATATTTAACTAATACTGCTAACTCTGCCCAGGGGGGCTACCGAAATGTATTCTTTCATATAATAGCTCTTATTATGTGAACATGATTTTGCCCTAATGTAAGCTTACCAACTTTTAATAATCCTTTTATATTTTCTAGGATTTTCAATAATAATAATAATAATATAAAGTATATATTCATAGTAATTTAAATATGTAAATTTTTAATTTTTAATAAAATTTTCCATAATAGGAAATGTTCTACTAATTTATTTTTCTATATCCATCAGTTGGAAGGCAGTCTTAGTTTAGAGCACCTAGATGCTCTCAGATAGCCTCTTCACCAACACTTGGCTGAACTTCTCTCTTAACCAAGACTATACTTTTTAAAAGGTAATCCTCAGGGCACCTGCATCAGAATAATCTAGAATGACTGGTAAAATGTAGATTTCTGGGTACCATGTGAAACCTACCGAATTGGCATACAGAGCAGACAATAGATTCCAGATATTTGCATTCGTAGGCGCATCCTAAGTGATTTTTGTAAATGATACAGTTCCATGGAAACATTAATTCTATCTTTTTTCCATTGAAAAAAATTCCTTTCAGCAGAAAAGGTAAAAGTAATATGCCATTTAAGAAATATTTCAATGTTAAAAACAGAGGAAACTATAAACATGGTTGTTCACTTCCCATATTTCAACAATTGAGTTGATCTGTCCAAGTGAAAAGAAAGGAGAACAAAAAAAGAACAAGGATTAGAACACATGTATCTTAACTATAATTCTAGTATATCTGTTTAATCTTTGTAGTCAATACCTGCTGGTCCCAAAAACTGTGGATTTTATTTCCTTTGGAGATCGGAAATCTTTGTGTAGCTTTCACACTTTTATAAGAATCACCTTACTAGTAATGTTTGAGTATCCCTCTAACAATTCGCTAATATTTATTCTTGGTTATATTCCTATAGTTTCTTCTTATAAAAGGTTTCTTTATGGACTGCCTTCATTCATCCAAAATGCATTTATTGAGAATCTTCCCTGGACCAAACACAGTTCTGGGTAAAGAGGATATAGCTTTAAATAAAACATAGAAAAATTTCTGCATCATGAATGAGTATAATTTATAGGTCTGTTCTCCTTTAATTATTCATTTGAATTACTAATATTTAACTAACTTTATACTAAGTATTTTGACTTTTTGCTTTTAATATACTTAGTTTTCTCCAAACTTTATGAAATACAACTCCCCAAAGTTTTGGGAACTTATTTATGTTTTCTATCTCGTCTTCTTCCATCCCTTTCAGTAGCACCTTATCTAAAAAATTCCAAAGAAATGATCACTCATTTGTTGAAATCTCAAGAGTGAAGAATAACTAACAATCAATGGCTGTTATGCTACTTTCTGAGAACAGAATGTTGACTAGGAGAGCACATTTTAGAATCAAAGACTAGTAAGTTGAAAAGAAAAGGTAGATAAATATTTTACCATGAAACATTAGCCATAAGAGTAATGGAGTGACTACATTAATATAAAACAAGACTTCAAAACAAGAAATATGATAGGATGAAAGAAATCTGATGAAAGAAATCTATTTCATAATAATAGAAAGGGCAATATGTCAGGAAGGAATAGACATTATAAGTGCGTGATTATATGAAAACAGATCCCTAAAATATATGATGTGAGAAATGACAAATTAAAAGGGGAAATGTATAATTCAACTTTACAACTGGAAATTTAATATTCTGTTGTCAAGAAATGGCATAACAACTAGACAGAAAATCAGTAAGGATATAGAACCCTTGAACAGCTTTATCAACCCACTTGACCAAATTCTTATATATAGAATATATATGGAACATTCTACCCTACAGAAAAGAGAACACATTTGTGCACATAGAACATTCTCTATTATACAATATGTGAAGACATAAAATAAGCTTAAATACATTTGAAAGTCTGAAATCATACAACGTAGGTTCTCTGACCACAACTGAATCAAATTAGAAGTTGGCAACAGAAAGAAAATTGGAAATACATAAAATATGTAGAAATTAAACAACCCTTCTAAATAGTTTCTAGGCTGTTCTCGCTTCGGCAACACATATACTAAATAGCTTCTAGGCTAAAGAAGAAATCAAAAAGAAAGAGAAAGTAAAATATAACAACTGAAAATAAAAGATAAAAATGTATTGGATGAAGCTATAGCAGTGATTAGATGGAAAACGGTAGCTTTGAATGTTTACATGAGAAAGGAAGAAAGATCTAAAATCCGTAATCCTGGTTCCATTCTAAGAACCCAAGAAAAGAATAAATCTAACCCAAAGTAGCAGAAAGGAAATAAATATCAGACCAGAAATGAATGAAACAGAAAATGTAAAAGCTAGGGAAAAGTAAAAAATAAAATCAAAAGCTAATGTTTTTAAAAAACCTACAAAATTGATAAACTGCTGATGGGAATATAAATTAGTATATTCGCCTACCATTCATGGCTCACCACCCATCTAATCTTGATTGCCTTCCAAAGGCCCCACCTCTTAATACTATCATGTTGAGGAGTAGGATTTCAGTGTACTAAGTTTGGGAGGACACACACATCCCACATATAGCATGTACCAAGCTGAACACAAACATACACTACAACTCAACAGTTATACTCCTACATATATGTTCAACAATAATAAGTAGTTGTGTCAAAAAATATAGAAATATATTCATAACAATTTTGTTTATAACTAAAAACTGGAAAAACCCATCCACAGTAAGTTGGAGAAATATAAATAAACATTCTGGAGAATGTAAATAAACACACACACACACACACACACACACACACACACTCAGACTACTACCCAGAAATGAAAAAGAATAAATAGGTATCACACAACAGCTTAAATGAATCTAACAGACATAAAGTTGAACAAAAGAAGCCATGCACATGACAGTATATACCGTATGATTTATTTAACCTGAAGTTTTCAAACAGAAAAATCTAATCTATGGGTACAGTAGTCAGAATAATATTTAACTTTCCAAGGAGAGATTGTCTGAGAAGAGGTAAGAGGAAAACATGCATTCTGAAAACTTGCTGTTTTCTGTATTTTAACTGGGAAATGATCACACAGGTGTATACATTTCACATACTTATGTTTATCATTTACTGAAAATTCATTCACCATCATAGTTAAAATTTGGCACTTTACTGTATGCAATTATATGCCAATAATTAACAAAAATTATATCTCTTAGATTATAGTAAAGAATAAGTCTGAATAAAAAAGACAAAAATAGCAGACATTGATTAAAAATTAATTTACTAATACAACATTAAATTCAGTAAAAATTGTAGCTAAGATATGATCTCAAAATAAGTAATGCATGAATATAATATATAATATAATAAACATGGGAAATTTATGAATATAATAATATTTAGTGAAAAATTAAAGACTTCAAACACCTAATATTTAAATATTTCTACCAGACCATTTTATTTATTTATTTATTTATTTTTTAAGATTTTATTTATTTGACAGAGAGAGAGAAATCACAAATAGGCAGAGAGGCAGGCAGAGAGAGAGGGAGGAAGCAGGCTCCCCGCAGAGCAGAGAGCCCGACATGGCGCTGGAACCCAGGACCCTGGAATCATGACCCCGAGCCAAAGGCAGAGGCTTTAACCCACTGAGCCACCCGGGCGCCCCTCCACCAGACCATTTTAGAGGGAAATTGATGAACTTAATAAAACTTAGCTGCCCCCCTCCCCTTCAGAAGGGTAAACAGTGTATACGACAGAATTAGAAACATAAATCCAGGGGCGCCTGGGTGGCTCCGTGGGTTAAAGCCTCTGCCTTTGGCTCAGGTCATAATCCCAAATCCTGGGATTGAGCCCGGGCTTTCTGCTCAGCAGGGAGCCTGCTTCCTCCTCTCTCTCTGCCTGCTTCTCTGCCTACCTGTGATCTCTGTCTGTCAAATAAAAATAAAATCTTTAAAAAAAAAAAAGAGAAAGAAATCCATAACATTTGTCTGGAGAGCAATTCAGCTCATTGTGAACCCAAAACTATGAATATGCTTACAATAATACAATAAATTCAAATGGAAAATTTTATTGTAAAATATGTCCAAGTTTTTCACAACTACATGACGTATATTATCATCAAAATTTTGACTAAGACTAAAATGTTTTAAGCTCTCTCTCTCTTTTTTTTTTTTTTTTTAAGATTTCATTTATTTATTTATTTGTCAGAGAGAGAGAATGCAAGCGCACAAGCAGCGGAGGGGCAGACAGAGGCAGAGAGAGAAGCAGGCTCCCTGTCGAGGAAGGAGCCAGATGCGGGACTCATTCCCAGGACTGGGATCATGACCTGAGCCAAATGCAGCAGCTTAACTGACAGAGCCACCCAGGAGTCCCAAGCTCTTTCTTAATTTAACCAAACTGAGTAACCAAGGAAAAAGTAAATGAAACTTATTCCAAATTGGTTTGAGTTCACAATACATTAAAGTCCCATTAAGGGAGCTATAAATGGATGGTAATTTATTCAGTATTTGATCCATTTGACATAATTACCCACTTATGATTTTTCACATTATCCTTCCTATGAAAGCAGGACTATCACAATTTTAAAGTCTTAAGCAAATATAAAACTGATTTTTAGGATAAAATCGTAATGATACATAGGTAAGACTTATTAAGCATTATGCAACCTCAGCATTACATGCCTATTATTTCATAGGCATTGTTATTTTATTATTTCATATAATATTCATCACAAGTGTATGAGATAGTATTCTTATTATCCCCATTTAAAAGATGAGAAAACTGAGGCATAGAAAGGTTAAGTTGCCCAAGGTCATCAGCTAGAAGTGATAAAGAATTGAATTGTCTAATCTCAAATGAAATTTTATAATATAGCGTGGCCTAGAATTCAGTAATATACCAAGAGAAACACAGTGTATTCTAAATTAAAACGTGAAATAAATACAACATATGATTTAGTGGTGGCCTCACATTGCCAATTCTGTGGTAAGCCCCCCAAACAAAGCCACATATGTCCTTGTGATACCACAAACAAGCTGATTTAAGAATGATAAACTATTTACCTATCTTGTGCTCCATTTTGCTAGTGTTTCTTCTGGGAGCTAGTTGCCTGATCAGAAAAAAAAGGGGGGGGGCAGGGGGACTTTAGATAAAATGGACCAGATAAAATGGTCATTACTAAATCTATTGCAAGTTACCCAAGGATTTTCTAAGCCTTAATATAACAAATTCAACATGCATTATACAAATCTCAGGCACCCAATGGCAGGGCAGTAGTGCTTAGGCTTGCCACCATTTATTAATTCAATTCAGTTTTTCCTGGTGAATAAATGAAATGAGTTTTAAGACTGAACTCCAGTTTGATATAATGAAGTGAGCATGCACCTTGGAATTACAAAAGCTAAGTTTACATGTTTGCTCTGATAAATACTGTGTCATCTTGTGTAAATCATCTTTTTGGGCCCAAGTTCCTCATCTACAACTGTAAAACCTATATCTACCTAATAGGGTTGACAGAGTTGAAATGAGAGAGCCATCATGATGCTTACCAGAGAGCCTGGCATAGCAGGTTTCTCAGTAAGTACTATCTAGGAGTCTTATTAATCACATTACTTCCAAAGAGCAGATTTAAATGCGTATATTTATGTTTTTATAAATTTTATATTTTAACTTATTTTTCTGAAAAAGTTCTACACGTACAGAGTTTTACAATGACAAATAATTATAGGGCATACAGTGAAAAATAAGGCATTCTCTATTCCTTTTCCTTTGCCTGAAATTTCCCCTCAGGAGCATCAACAGTATAAACTTTCAGAGATATCAAATGAATATAAAAGAATATATGCAAATCTTCCTGTTCAGTACAAATGATACCTACTGCTCTACACCTTATTTTTTCACTTAATTTTATATCTTGAGTATCACCGATTATCAATGCTTTTGGGTTTTGACACGCTCTAATAAAGAGCATGACACTTAATCACCAGACTTCTGAACCAATTGAGTTGGGACAAAAATTACCAGATGGAGAACACAAGAACCAGTTTTAAACTAATGAAGAACAAGAGGACTTAGCTTAATGTGAGAACCAAAAGGGCTTGCTAATAACCTCTTCCCCAGTAGAAACCTTGGAACACTTGACCTGAGAGAACGTTGAGCTCTAAGAGGAGACACAGCCCCCAGAGTCCCCCTCCCATTCTGAGTAGAGGTAAAAGAACTAAACCAGTTGCCTTTTCTTTTTTCCTTCTCGCTTAGGTTAGTCTATTTTATTCCCTTCTGTTGACAAGGCTGTAATGAATATCCTTGATCGTAGATACATTCTTAAAAATAAAAATAAAGTATTTGCTTGTTAAATTCTCGTAGGTATTACCAAATCACTCAGTATGAGAAAAGTATTAAAATGCATGTATTAAAAAGACACTCATTTCATCTTCATTAAGTCACTAAAATGTGGCGCTTGTGCCCTGCAGGTCACAGGATGGGACTGGAAACCATTCACCTCTACTATCAATTCAGTACTTCCTATTCCTAATGGAAAAGTGCTTTCAGCTCAAGAAAGTGGCAGTACTCTTTGGCACTTCCAAGTTGGTAGCCAAAGGGACATCATAAGTCTTTTGAGATTTAAGTTCCCAGGCCTGTTGACTTTCAGGCAATTCAGTAACACAGCACCCAAAAATCTTTTGTGTAAGAGCAGCATCTTGCATATAGACTCAAACAGCAGGATCCTAAATCTGGCGAATGTAACCAGAAGGAGAATGAAGGCTTTAAGAACAGCAATACGTAAAACACACTAATTATTCCTCTGCAGCAACAATTGTAGAAATTCTGTTTGGTGAAAGTTTGATGAGTCTTTGGTTTCTTTTCAAAATACAAAGCATATTTTTAAGTAAAAATTCAAAAGGAAAAACGTTCAAATGAGTTTGTCAAACACGTGAAGCATGAGGTATATTAGTTTTGACTTGGAAAATAATGGTTCTCATAACATTACCAAAAAGGTGGTATTTGGGAATAGAATGAATATAGGAAATATGGTAGATTATTTTGTATAAATGAAATGTACTGTAAAGTGCATACTTTTCTAGTCCTAAGCTATTTCTTGAAAATGTAACTATCAGAACATCATAATCAATGATACTAACTTTTCTTTAATACTACAAATTCTACATACAAGTAAACTAGAAAAAAAATAAAAACAAACAATATTTGGAAAACAGAGGCAGTTATAATACGAAAAAAATGAGTTTGAATGTTTAAATGGGACTTCAGTAAGAAAATGGTTCATTCTGGAATTCCCACTTACACTGGGGAGATCTGGAATTTAAAGTTTCTCTAATTACTACTTCTTACCATTGATTCCTAGGTTTAGACAATACTACAGCACTCTGTTATTCTTGCATTTCATTTTCTATTAAGTAGATCTAACCAGATAATCTAACCAGAGGAAAGCTGCCAGCAAAGGGGATGATCCCACCAAGAGGCACCTGGTGCTGCGAGCCGGGGTGAACACAGTCACCATGCTGGTGGAGAACAAGAAGGCCCAGCTGGTCATGATCACGCACGACATGGATTGAGCTGGTGGTGTTCCTGCCCTCCCTGTGTCACAAGATGGGGGTTCCTACTGCATCATCAAGGGGAAGGCCAGCCTGGGGAGTCTGGTCCACAGGAAGACCTGAACCACGGTCGCCTTCACGCAGGTCAACTCGGAAGACAGAGGGGCTCTGGCGAAGCTGGTGGAAGCCATCAGGACCAATTACAATGACAGATACGACGAGATCCGCCGCCACTGGGGAGGCAACGTCCTGGGTCCGAAGTCAGTGGCTCGCATCACCAAGCTGGAAAAGGCAAAGGCTAAAGAACTGGCCACCAAACGGGGCTGAGCGGACTCGGCTTGATTTTCTGTACATAAAAGTAATAAAGTTGTCTTTCGGCCACTAAAAAAAAAAAAAAAATTTGGAGTTACAAATTCTATTTGTTCATTCAATTGTATATTCATACACTCATGAAATATATATCCCTGGGGCTCCAACTAAGTACAAGGAAAGTACTAAGTTTTAGGGATGAAACGAAGAGCTTGACTAGCCACAGCCCCTTCAGTTATGGAGGTTACCATCTACTAGAAGAGAAACATGTGCTAGAAGTCACAGAAGTAAATGCATAAATGTAATCTTCATTTAAACTATGAAGAAAAATTATGAAAGGATAAGAAAAGATGTAACATTGTGGCCTATCAGGAAGTTTCATTTGAGCCAGAACCTGAAAGACAAGTGAATTTTAACCTGATGAAGAATGTCCAAGGCCAAAGGAATGGCACTGAGACCCAGAAGATCATCAAGCCTGAGCACAGAGACCAGGAGGGGAGATAAGTGTGGAATAACACCAGAATGGTCATGGAGGGCAGACTAATAGCCTTGTATGCTATATCATGGGTTTTGTTCTTCATAACAGCAAAGGAAAATTTTAAGAGGATTGTGAGCAGGGAGATGACATGATTGCACTTTAAAACCTTGGGTAGAGAATTCTGAAGTGGGAATTTGAGTGAGGCAAAGGAGACTGTTGGGACCAGATTGTCACATGTCACAGTAACTCAGGAGAGTTATACCAGTAGTTTGAAAAGGAGGGCTGCAAGTACAGATGGAAAGAACGGCACACACCTGAAAGATATTTTGAGATAAAATTGATAGGACTTGTTTAGTGACTAACTGTGTGGGGTAGGAGAGAATGTCAAGGCTGCCTGGGTGTAAAATTGGATGGATGGTACCTGGAAGACATAGCCAAAGGTTAGGTTTAGAGTTTTGATATCGGGCTTGTCACCTTTGAAGTGCTCTTTAGACATTTCTCTGATGTGTATGACTTACTAATTACTAGTAATTCCTTTAAAGTTAAGATGTTAAGAGCTTCTAGATCTATCACGTAATTTTTCAGTACTCGAGCCTGGCTGTACACCATAGAACATCAAGAGCCCATGGGAAAAGAAGACTCTGAGGTCAAATATCTATAGACTCATGGCAACAGCAGCAGTGGTGGGACTCCTCTGCTGATAAGACCTGGTAGTTTGAGAGAAAAGAGACAGATGGAGCTGAATAAGAAATGCAACAAGAGAAAGAGTTGACCTAAATTATATGTGTAGATCACAATGTAACACCTTGGTCAAATGTACATTTTGATCCAAATTTTCCATAAAGTTATGCCTGTGTTACCACAAATTTTGCGTTAGCATAGGAACATTTTGAAAATAAGACTGTTTCTGTTCTGCTTTTACTCTGAATGACTTTGTGTTCGAAAACATTGAAATAGATATACAAAGACTTTTATGACATAGCTTTAGAAGCCATCAACACTTTAATAATCTAATACCTTCAATTAATGCATAAAGACTTTTAGAAACTTCCTTTCTATGAACAAGTTAAACAGATCAATGATATAATAAGAGAATGCAATTTGTATTCTATTGGAAATGCATTTTATTCTAAGAGCTCAAAATGTAAAAATATTTTCTCTTGTCCTCTCTTTTTCAATGCAAAAATTGACTACTCTTAAGAGAAAAAAAAAGAATACCTCATATAAATTAAAAAACCATGCAGTTAAAATAAAAAGTAAACTTTCAGTAAATTTTCCAAGGGCAACTCTAATGAAAAGGTTGCTAATTATAATTTGAATAGGAATTTAAACTGCAGAATGGTATATTCAAAAATTAAAAATAGCTGACACTGTAGAAAAGCACCAAAATCTCATGGCAAAATAAACTAAAGTCTTAATTCTTGCTCCTGCAAAGTCCATGACAGGCCAGGCAACCCTCTTCAATATAAATCCAATGTCACATAGAGTATGCAGACTCCCAGGTCCCACGGTTTGGGAGATAGAGGTAGAGGAAGCTCACCAACTCATAAATGCCTTGGCTCAGAAGACAGTTGCATCATTGCACTTCCATTTCATTTTCCAGAATTAGTTAAATAAACCTAACATAATCGAAAGGGGGACTGAGAAATGTAGGAAATTTGTAGATATTTGGTAAGTACTAGTCATCTGATCTTTGACATGGTTATTTTCCCTGGTATATTCAAGTGTCTTCAGCTTTCTGTCTGGAGTAGTTTTTGTTTTACATTCATTGCACCTACAGAATCATTTTATATAGTATAGCAAAATATTTATGGTTCTCCACCCCAAATCTGTTTATTGGAAGTGACAGCTTGGCTAAGATACCATCAGCTTTCAGTCGTATCCCTGATGGTGACTATAGGAACCTGGAATTGATAGGTTTACCACAGTATCTGACAAAAAAATATTTTTCAAGAAGTTAGGGAGCACCTGGTTGACTCAGTCAGTAGAACCTCAACTCTTGATATCAGGGTTGTGAAATTAAGTCGTACACTGGGTGTTGAGATTACTTAAAAATAAAATCTTAAAAAACAAGACAATTAGGTAATTGTTAAGTGCTTCCCAAAACATTTGTTCTGGAGACAGACTTCTCTTCTTTCTAAAGAAAATGTAATTTTTTTCTGGGATATCAATTCTATGCATTCCACCTCTAATAATGGCCAAGTTAGCTCTTGCTAGACTGATCCTCCTCAGACAACAACTAAACATGCTAGAATACTTATAAAAACAACTATGGAAGTTCTTTGGAAAGCAAAGAACAGGAGCAAGAAGGAGAGGGGAAGGAAGGAGAAGGCTGCAGCAAATTTTAGAGGGGAATTACAACTAGGAGGAAGGAAGCAGCATTGGGTGTATTTTCCATTTTTGTTTTAGGGCTTCTACTCTGAAGGGCCCTCACAATCTGTGCCAGGAAACATGGTTAAAAAAGTAATGGAAAATCCAGGGGCACCTGGATAATTCTAGTTGGTTAAGTGTCCACCTTTGGCTCAGGTCATGATCTCGGAGTCCTGGGATTGAGCTCTGCATTGGGCTCCCTGCTGAGTGAGGAGCCTGCCTCTCGCTCTGCTCCCTACCCCTCTTGTACTCTCTCTCTCTAGCTCTTTCTGTCTCTCAAATAAATAAATAATCTTAAAAAAAAAAAAAAAAGAAGAAAATCCACTATATTTGTTGGCTGAAGAACCAGAAGACAAGATTTGGGCAACCACAATCACTAGATAATGAGAGGCAAATCCCCAAAAGAAGACAGGCAGAGTGGGGCGGCTGGGTGGTTAAGTCAATTCAGCATTCTACTCTAGATTTCAGCTCAGGTCATGATCTCAGGGTCATGAGATCTAGCCCCTGTCTGGTTCCATGCTGTGTGTGGAGTCCGCTTAATATTTTCTCTCCCTCTCTTTGCCTCTCCCCCACCAATCATGTGCCCTCCCTTTCTCCCTTAAAAAAAAAAAAAAGAAGAAGAAGAAGAAGAAATCTACTATATTTTTTGGTTGAAGAACCAGAAGACAAGACTTGGGGCAGCCAGAATCACTGGAAAATGAAGGCAAATCCCCCAAAAGAAGACAGGCAGAGAGATGGAGCCTTGAAGTCTATATTGAAACTCTGCCTAAGTCCCTAGCTGATACCTACACCATGTATGTGTCAGTGTCCAATCACTATGGTCAAGGCTAGAAGAAGTGCACAAAGATGTATGCTGCTGCCCAGGAGTGAGTTTGTTATTTGAAACAGACCAAATGAATTGCTTAAACAAACAACAAAAAACCACTGATTTGGAGAGATACAACAGAATCCAATATAGTCACATATAGCATTTACAGGTTCAAGTTAATCAACCTATCAAGTGTAGGAAAACACAATTCATCCTCAAGGGAAAAAAAAAGTCAACAGACACTGATCCCAGGCCACCCAAATGTTATTATGAGGAGACAGGGGGTTAAAGGCAGATATTAAAACTGTGCCCAAGGATGTAAAATAAATTACGTCTCCAAAGAACTAAAGATTAGAAATCCAAACAGAAAAATAGGAAACCTAAAGAAACTAATAAAATTGATAGAACTGAAAAATATAATGCCAAAAATAAAACTATTCAAATAATGAATCTAATAGCAGAATGGAGATGACAGAGGAAAGACTATGTAAACCTGAAAATCTATCAATAGAAATTATGCAATCTGATAGAGAAAAATATTTTAAAAATAAGGAGATGTTCAATAATTGGTAGGACAATATCAACATGTCTAACATAGGTACAATTGGAGTCTCCATAGGGAAGTGGTGAAAGAACAAAGCAAAAGATACCATTGAAGAAATAATAGCTCAAAATTCCCCAAATTTGGTGAATGATAAGAATTTTCATATTTGAAAATTTTAGTAAATGTCAATACAAAGAATAATATTCCTAGTTACATGACAAACTTTTGAAAAGCAATGATAAAGAGAACATCTTGAAATCTATGAGAGAAAAATCACATGTTAAATATAGAGGAACAATTATTATTCAGATGGCTGAAGAATTCTCATGAAAACAATAGAGAACAAAGAGAACAGATGAACATCTTTAAAGTGATGAAAGTGAAGTTATCAACCCAGAGCTCTATACCTTCATGACAATAGCCTTTAAAAATGAAGAAGGAAAAAAGTTTCTGTTAAAAGAAAACATTTTTTTTCTTCAGCACGTAGTTACTCTATGAAATAAAAGAGATATATTGAAAAATGGATGGGAAAAATTATACCATACAAACAATAAGATTAAGGAGGTCAGAGTATGTATATTAAAGTCAGATAAAGTGAAAAATATCAAGACAAAGATAATTATCATAGATAAAGAGAAATAATTCATAATAGTAAGAGTTCATTAATAAGAAAAACGTAATTTCAAATGGGTTTATACCTAACAAAAGAAATGAAAAGTTCATGAAGTTAAAATTGATGGAAATTAAAGAGAAAAATAAATAAAACTATATTAATGATTATAGATTTTAGTAGCCCTCTCAAAAATTGGTGAAGTAACTATGCCAAAAAGAAATCAGTAAAGGCATAGAAGATCTGAACAGTATCGATGTTGTTGATAAATTGATATTTATTGAACTCTATACCAAGTAACAACAGAATGCTCATTCTTTACAAGTGCTTATGGTATTTTCATTAAGACAGACCACATGTTGGATGGAACTAGAGGGTATTATGCTTAGCGAAATAAGTCAATCTGAGAAAGACAACTATCATATGATCTCCCTGATATGAGGAAGTGGAGATGCAACGTGGGGGGTTTAGGGGGTAGGAAAAGAATAAATGAAACAAGATGGGATCGGGAGGGAGACAAACCGTAAGAGACTCTTAGTGTCAGAAAACAAACTGAGGGTGGCTGGGGGAGGGGGGTAGGGAGAGGGTAGTGGGGTTATGGACATTGGGGAGGGTATGTGCTATGGTGAATGCTGTGAAGTGTATAAACCTGGCAATTCACAGACCTGTACCCCTGGGGCTAATAATATATGTTTATAAAAAATTTAAAACTTAAAAAAATAAAGATAAACCACATGTTAGGCTAAAGAAAAGTCTCCATAGACTAAAAGAGGATGAAAATCCTGCACAATATGTTCATTGGTCATAGTGGAATAAAATTAGAATCAATAAAAATAAAATCTCTAGAAAACTTCAAATATTTGTAAATTAAGCTTCTACATAATTCATGGGAAAAAATCATAAGAGATGTTTAAAATTTTTTAAGCAAATGAAAATGAAAATACAACATATCAAAAAATTTTCCTCTTGATAAAGTAGTGCTCAGAGAGAAATCTGCAGCTTTAAATTATTAGGAAAAAGGACTAAGGTATATTAATGACCAATGTAAATGGAAGAAAATAATAAAATGTAGAAATTAGTCAAATAGAAAATAAACAATAAACAAATTAACATAATTGATTCTCTTAAAAGATCAATCAATTTAGTCAACTTTTAACTGGATGGATTAAGAAAAAAAGAAAGAAGAAACACGAATTACCAATATCAGAAAAGAAAGTAGAGTCATCACTCAAATCCTCTCTATATATTAAAAGGCATTTAAGAAAATATCATGAACAACTTTAAGCTACCAATTTTGATAACTTAGATAAAATGTACAAATTCCTAGAAAAATATAATTAACCAAAATTGACACAAAATAAATAAGAAAATCTGAATAACCTTACAACCATTAAAGATAATTTATTCTTATCACAAATCTTCCCACAAAGAAAGCATCAGGCCCATTTAGTTCTGTTGGTGATTTCCATCAAATGTTTATGAAGGAGGGGCACCTGGGTGGCTCAGTGGGTTAAATAAAGCCTCTGCCTTCAGCTCAGGTCATGATCCCAGGGTCCTGGGATCGAGCCCCGCATCGGGCTTTCTGCTTGGCGGGGAGCCTGCTTCCTCCTCTCTCTCTGCCTGCCTCTCTGCCTACTTGTGATCTCTGCCTGTCAAATAAATAAATAAAATCTTCAAAAAAAATGTTTATGAAGGAAATCTCACCCTTCATACTCCTTCAGAAAATGAAGGAGGTAAGAACTCTCATCTCATTTTATGAATCCTGCATAACCTTACCACCAAAACTTGATAAAGAAAGTAATTATTAATATAGTAATTCTCATGAAAATAGGTGCAAAAATCCATAACAGAATATTAGGAAATTAAATCCAGAATTTATAGAACATAAAAATTATTACTAATATCTATGGCCTCTGCAGTTTATTTATTTATTCACCAAGTATTTACTAAAAATGGGAATTGAAACAAGAAGCTTGCCATAGATCACCTGGGTGGCTCAGTCAGTTAAGTGTCTGCATTTGGCTCAGGTCACGATCCCAGGATGAGCCCCGCATCAGGCTCCCTGCTCAGCAGTGAGCCTACTTCTCCCTCTCCCTTTGCTTCTCTTTCTCTCCCTCTGCTGCTCTCTCTCTGTCAAATAAATAAATAAAATCTTAAAAGAAGAAGAAGCAGCAGCAGCTTGCTATACAGAGGAATACCTGGAGTTCAAGTTCGTTCAGTTACAGGTCTGAAATGTCATAAGCACCATTTCTTCCTTGACCTGGCTCATTTGCATATAAAAAACAACAGCATTTTTTAACTGTATGTTGTGATCTGGCAGAAACTTTCCTTTTCTTCTTCTACCCCAATCCACAAGCACTTTGGTTGTAACCAGGACTTCATTTTGAGGGTAGCCTTCCTTCTTTAGGAAGAGAATAAATAATCTTGTGACATGTGCCACCAACAGGGATTTTTAGAGGTAAATTCAAAGTTTTGTTATGCTCAAGGACTTGAAAATTGAGCCTCTTCTGACAGAAATATTTTACGCCATCTGATGTGTTTTCAGGATAGACTAATTAAAGATACCCTCACCCGTACTTCATATGCTAACTGGCAAATACCTTGCCATACAAAATGAATGAGTAACTTTTGTCTTCTATCATATGTATAAATTGAATTAAAAACTAGATGATAAATAGCTCCAAAATACTTCCTCTTTATTAATATTTTCCTATATAAAATCCAGGCTAATGTAAACAAAAACAGATAATCATAATTATAATGGAAAGCAAAGTTGTATTTTTTTTCCCAACTGAGAACTGCTGTTGATGAAGTATTCCAAAGGTGATGATAATTGTGCCCTACATTATTGGACCAGTCTGCCCCATGATGCTCTATAATTCTTTTAAATAAAAACCATACCTGAATGACATAATTTATGTTAAACTATTATATTTTCAAATTTGCTTCTTTCCTGCTTTTTATTTTGCCTTGTTCTATTAAAGATGTGCGTATTACTTTGTTCCAGAAAGGCAGCTTTCATCAAAGTGGGAAGTGACCTGAAAGGAAAAATCCCCACTCTGCTTCCTAGATATTTGAAAACTGTCCATTACTCATGGACCTCAGATTAATAAAATCTGATCCAAAAAAGTTCTGACTTGAGACAGATACTGTATCTAAATTAAGTGATGGTCCAGTAACTCAAAAGAGATGTAACTGATCCAGTGAAAGGAGTTTGGGAGTCTGAGAGCTGAACTTTCCAGAAGTTGTACAAGTCTTCAACGTATTTCTTCACCATTGTATTCTGGCATCCTTCTCAGTATAGTAGGTATGATAGTTAGCAGAGGACATAAAAACGTCTCCTGTTTATTTTGCCTCAATGCCCAGTTAAACCAGAGGAATTATATTTCCTTTGGCCTACCTCTAGGATTCAACCCCAGGACTTCTACCCTTAGAGATCCTCATTTTTATCTCCCTGGCCTTCACCCATCTATCAACAAGTCCCATCTCTGGTCATATACATATTATCTTCCTTGTCCACTGAAAATTTCTCTACTTGTTCCTTTCTTTGATTCCTAAATATTGGAGGTAGATTCCTAGGCAATTAATAATCATAAGGCTGTACCCATGATGATGATATCCTACCTGAGGGATGTCAGCTTTATACTGTGTTATCCAGCCCTGTGTAACAGCACTTCAGACAACACTATTCAGCACATGTGAACTTAGCTTTATTAGATGGAAGGAGGGAAAAAAAAAAAAGCAACTCTCCCTGTAAAGAAATAGTGGCATCTGAAGACTTGTTTAGCAGGGCTGTCTATTGCAAAGCATTATCAATGGCTAGGCATTCCTATTCATAAAGATAAGATTTGCAGTGCTCTTTTTGAAATCATTTCTCTCTGTGTTGAGTGTGGTCATTAGTCACACTTGAGAAGGCAAGTGCTCTCTTTATCTAGCTGTGGCAGTAGACCTTCTATCTGACCCAACCTCTCAGTTTCATTAAACTACAGATTTCACTCAACCTATTTAAGATTGAATTTTTAAGTTGAAAAAGAAATACAAAGTGGTAGAAAGTGAAGACCATGTTTAAGCAAAATGATGATAGTACAAACAAAGCACAATAAATTCTGGTATGAACTCTGGGAATAACCTTTTAGAGAGTCACAGATGATGTTCACTTTAAATGCAGTTTGAAATTGAGGAAGAATTTTCTTTCACAACTGAACTAAAATTCTGCACAATTTAAACATGCTCCATGCCTGGAGAGTAAGCAGAAAAACACGTTGCATTTCAAATATAAATTTACTGAATGTTACTTTGTGAGCATCAACAAAATTGAATTAAGTCATTGGGTGCACACCATGGCATTAAGCATTTGACAAGGATAATTCATCAACAAAACTTCCCTTCTCCCGGGGGAACTTAGATTCATTCCACTATGAACAATGCTGAATTGATGTGCATGCTTAAAAATCTTTAGTCTTTATTTTTTTATTTGGAAAAGGCAACAAAACCCATAATACTCCTTCCATTTATTCTAGCATTTACATCTGGATGGATGGAAAACAATATGACCTCCACCATATTTTACTACTTTGAAACTGTTTAGTCTAACACAGACATTTTATCATTGCCCGCCTCTGCTTCTTCCTCTCCAAGTAAGCCCACTGACATGTTTCCAAGCCCCTTGGTGTCAGAATCAGTTTCTCATAATCTGTCCTTGCCTCACCTCTCTAAGAAAGAATTGCACTTGACCTTCTCACCCCTACAATGCAACCAAAGAAAATGTTTTATACCCCTGTGTTCCTTGAAGTTTCCTGCTACTTGGGATCTACCCATGTTGCTTCTTCTGCCAAGACTGCTTCTCCTCTCACTATTTCTTCCCAACCAGTACAGCCTCATAATGCAAAACTGAACACAGCTGAAGCATTTCCTTGTGCTTCCTTTCGGGTGAGATGTGCTCCTTTGGGTTGGTCTGTGTATTCAATATATATGCTCATTATTATGTTAGTAATACTTATTTTTTTATTTATATTTGCATTTGTTTAAAATCCTGTTGCCCTTGTTAGAATGTTAGCACATTGTATGCCAGATATATATCAGCTGTTAATAAATTTTTCATGAATTCAACAGCCATCTTAGAGCTGGGGAAGTTAGAGATGAATCATTAATTTTGTCAACAAAAAGGCATTTTAAAAGCTTAACTTGTGTTTTTAAAAGTATTTATTGAATATCTTGTATGCATGCACAAAGAGCTTAGAATTTTAATTAGGGAAGTGACATAATCAGTTTTATATTTTTCAAGGGCAATCACATTTCCCATCCTAATTATCTCCCAGACACTATACTAGTTGCTAGGGATAAAAAGGTGACTGAGATGTGATGTGCTCTATTAAAGCATGGTGATGATAGTACAATAGGGGTTTTAGACCTCTAAGCAGTTAATTAAAATATAATATGATATGGAATAAATAAGTCACAGGAATACAAGGCATAGCAAATATAGTCAGTGTTATTGTAATAGTGTTGTGCGGTGACAGAGAGTAGCTACACTTGTGATAATCATAGCATAACATAAAACTTGTTGAATCACAACATTGCATATCTGAAACTAATGTAATGTTTTATGTCAACTATACCTTGATTAAAAAGAGAAATATAATATGATAAATGCCTTAGACAAGGTGTGCATCACTTAGCTTATTCTGTGTAAAAACTACCCCAAAATCTAGTGTTTCAAATGATAATCTTTTATTACCTCATGATTCTATAGATTGCCTGGGTGGTTCCAACTTATCTCCTCAGAAGTGTCCCATGTGTTAGGAAGATAGCTGACCATGACACAGTATTTCAATAGAACCTCACTCCAAGGTGTAGTGATTGGTGGGGACATGTAGAGTGACAAGGGTGAGTATGCCAAGTTTCACTCATTAAATAGTCTGGCTACACTTCCTTACACAGAGGAAGCAGAGATCCAAGATTAGGACAAGGAAGGGCCCCATTACTCTTAAGAGTATTTGTTTAGATCAAGTTTGCTAATGTTACATCCACTAATGTAAGTCACATGACAAGCCCCAAGGCAGTGTGAGAGGACACTATCAAGAGGCACTGGGAGTACAATAGAAATTTAACCTGCCATTTTGTAAGCAATCTCTTTTCCATGACTCTTAGCTCTTGGCTCTTGGTTCCTCTGAGATATTCTCCTTTTCTGTAAAAAGTAAATGTTCCAGGTTGGCAGTTGAGTAGTTTTCTAAGACTGCTTCCAATAGAAATTTGAGAGTCCAGAGGACCCTTTTTTATTTGAAGTGACTTAGTTTCTGTCTAAGAAGTCTTAAATGGATACAACTTCCTTCAAAAATGTGTGTGCTTTTTATACATCTTTTAACAAAAGTCATTTCCACAGTTATTTTCAATATAGGCCTTTCTTTACTTTGGGCTGGTTATAAGGCAATGTTATTTAGAACCTTTGAAGTGCTTTTGTCTAACTGAGAAAGTCCACTAGATATTACCATAAGTGTTTTTTAGAGTCCTAACAATGATTTTACAGTCATATCCTTGATTTGATCTTGATACAGAAGCCACATTTTACTGCAAGTGTTCTGAATTTTCAAAACACCCTTAGGTTTTAATTTACACTGGGACTCTTACTGGGTGGAGAGACTGCAAATGAGAAATAGTTAATCTAGTGCATCCTGGGTCCCCCATGTTTTACATAAATTCTTCCTGCAAGCTGATCAGTTCTTTCTTTAGCTCATCTTTCTTTTCCTATGAATTATCACAGACAACTAAAAGAAGCCAATAGAAATGTTAAAGTCCTTCTGAAAATTACCTTGCCAATGTCCACATTTTTTATCTTCCAGATTACGCCGGGCAATAGTTTTGTGAGTTGTTTCATAAGATCATCTCATACATGTCACAATCTTTCCATTCTCCACTAGCAGTTTGCTTGCCAATCTTCCAGACTTCACAAAATGTCTTATGGCTTCTGGCACAGAATGGTCTCCAAAGCCACTGTGTCATTCATGTTTATTGTTGTTGTTGTTGTTGTTATGGAAACATCCCAAGTCTAAATATCATTTTCTTTATCAGTTAACATTTGCTGGAAAAAAAAAAATCGCTCCAAACATAGTCACTCGAAACAGCAACCATTTCTTTAGTTCACTATTTTGTAGTTTGTAGGTCATTCTAGTGGTTCTTTGATCTGGGCTGGCAATCTGTGACACCCTGAAAATAAGCTGATCTCTACTGAGTTCTCTAAGCATTGCATTCAGCTGGCATGGTGGCTGGGGGGTGTATTACCAAAGATGGCCTTTCACAATGGCATTTAACTGGAGCATAGTTTTCCACACATAACAGAGTTCCAAGAGCAGGAAGAGGGTGAGCTCCAGTGTGCGAGTACTTCCAACGTAATCTCTTTCAAGTTAGCTTACTCCTTTACTCAACAGGTCACATAGACAAGCTCAGAGTCAGTGTGGAAAGACACTGGCAAAGGGTATCGACATAGGATAATAAAATATGGTAGCTATTTTTATAAAAATCTACCATAAACCATAAGAAGACTGTAAATGAAGAGAAAGGAGAAATTGACTAGCTATTAGAGTAAGACCAAATCCAAGCCACATAGGGTTTCAGAGAACAAATTCTAAAATTTAAATTTAGCAAAACAGAGAGCTAGCACAATAGTCTGGAGTCAGCATGGTTTTAAAAACACTCAATCTAACTGGCCATGAACTATAACTCATATGGACAATGTGAGACAGAGACACACCTAGTCAGATAGCAACTCCCTATACAGTCTAACTTCAGTCTGACACATCCCAAGTCCTATCATTAATTCACCCTAGATATAGCAGAGTTCATTCCCATGGGTCGCCTTTCTCAGAGGTATTTTATTGATCAGTCATTCTTAAAGTCCTAAACACCTCTGATTTCCTGGGTTTCTTCCACTCATGAATTCTCTAAATGCAGGATTTCTCCCTTCTCTTCTGTGGGATTCTTCATAAGAGACTGACACCCTTATACTATCAAGTCTTTGGTTACCTTTCAAGATTTAGCCTTGGTGTCAAAGGTGCTTTGGTCTGGTTTAAGGAGAATCCCTCCATTCCTCCATGAAAATTTCAGTCAGAACAATTATAAACACCAACTTAGAATCTACTACTACCTTTACCTGTATTCAGCCAACAAGAACCAGTTTTGAAGATGTTTACACAAGTATGTATTCACACATTACCCACTGTATGAGAGGTAGAGAATTGGGCTCAATAACAAGTTTGGTGATAAGGTTCAGAAGGAATGGGTTTGGAGAACACTGGAAAGTAGTCTGGCTGAGAAGAGAAATTAACTTGTGAATGAAATAATTGTTAAACATTTAAACACAAGAGCCTAATATGCTCAAGTGGTGTACTTATTTTCAAAATCATAAGGGAAGCAGCAACTCTCCAAGATATCAATTTGATTGGGTCTTAATTTTCATTGAATAAATAATGAAAATAAATCAAAATGACAATTATTTTATTATATCCAGCTCAAGAGAAAAGACCCAGAGGCAAGAGCCAGAAGGAATGTGGAAGAAACTACTAAAAAAGAGTAAAACAATAAAGAAAATAAAGAAAAAGAAGATATATTCACTATCATTCAGCATTTTTTTATAGATCTTGGCATATAGTAAGGTATATTAATGACTTCCTTTTTTTAAGATTTATTTATTTATTTTGAGAGAGAGAGAATGAACATTATTGAAGGGAGGGGCAGAGGCAAAGAATCTTTCAAGCAGACTCCCTGCTAAGCCAGGGCTCCACCTCAAAACCTCCAAGATGGTGACCTAAGCCAAAACCAAGAGTTGGACACTCAACTGACTGAGCCACCCAGGTGTCCCCACAGTAATGACTTCTTAATTAAATATTCAATTTAGGATTTAGGGATCATTTAGCTCCCATGGCACATGTTGTTGTCCACTACACTGGATTCTGAAGTCCTCCACCCTATTTGTCTCCCAGTTTACATGGCAAAAATAAATCAGGAAACCAGGACTATGCCATGGCTACCCTCTGCTCCACCCAGAGAAATAAAGTCTACTCCAACTATTGCAGTTTTGTGGACAGTGTGAGCCAGGAGAAGCTGTAGTCCAGATTGGTACAGCTTTCCTTGGGAAGTGTTTATGAAGTCAATTTAACAATATATATAGCCTGAGCATATCAAACCCTGGCACTGTAGACATCAACCTAATATATCTAGTGTGATGGCTTAGTATACATAGTGATTTCAATGTCAATGCTACCTTATGTCTCTGTTAGAAATTAGATGGCTTCTCCTGGGTAAACTAAGAGTTCAGGTCTTAGAAAAAATAAGGTAAAAATAGCATTTAGTATCTTCTTTATGTGTATTTGGTGGGGAGAGCAGAAAGTGTTGCAGAATATTTATTTTTTTATGTATTACAAGATTATACTTGTGTTAATATTATTTGCCTTTTTTATTAACATATGATGTATTATTTGTTTCAGGATTACAGGTCTATGAATATCTGAATGTA
This sequence comes from Lontra canadensis, assembly GCF_010015895.1. Classification (NCBI taxonomy): domain Eukaryota; kingdom Metazoa; phylum Chordata; class Mammalia; order Carnivora; family Mustelidae; genus Lontra; species Lontra canadensis. The sequence goes on along the minus strand of NW_022630995.1, from coordinate 122,556,141 downwards.
ATAATTATTTTTGGTTTGTGTCATCTACCATGCCTCTGACACTGCTTCAGATTCTGGACTTACAAAGACAAATAATCTGTCTTCGCATAGTTTATGTTCCAAGAGGGGGAGACATGTACCTAAGCCAATACTCATATCATAAGTAATGGTTTCTAGAATAAAGAATGAACTGAGTGGTGCAAGAGAATTAAGGAAGAAATGCTCTACTCTACCTACATTGGGGAGTTAGGGGAAGTTTCATAGATGAGATGAAATTTCAGATGATTCTTAAAATTGTGAATGTGTTCTTTAGCTATTGTCAGCAGTGAAAAAATTACATGCAAAAATAAATGATATTAGCAAAATAAAATTTAAAAACTGAGGTGAAAGAGGAGATGCTGGACAGTATGGTTAAGGTCAATATAAATTTCAAGGATCAGTTAGCCTAAGTATTTTTTTAATTACTTTTATTACTTTTCTTTTTTAATTGTTTTTAATTTTAATTCCAGTATTGTTAATATACAGTATGATATTAATTTCAGGTGTATAATATACGATTCAACAATTCTATACATCACCTGGTCCTCATCAAGATGAGTGTGCTCTTTAATTGCCTTCACTTATTTCACCTATCCCCACAGCCCCTTTCCTCTGGTAGCCATCAGTTTTTTCTCTATAGTTAAGAGTCTGTCTCTTTATTTGTCTCTCTCTTTTTTACCCCTTGCTCATTTGTTTTGTTTTTTAAATTCCACATAAGAGTGAAATCATATGATATTTGCCTTTCTCTGGTTGCCTTATGTTGCTTATCATTATATACTCTAGCTCCATCCATGTTATTGCAAAAGGAGAAATTTCATTCTTTTTTATGGCTAAATAATATTCCATTGTGTGTGTGTGTGTGTGTGTGTGTGTGTGTGTGTGTGTACCACCTTTTCTTTATCCATTTATTTATTAATGGAAACTTGGGTTGCTTCCATAATTTGGCTATTGTAAACAAAGCTGCAGTAAAAATAAGAGTGCATGTATATCCCTGAATTAGTATTTTTGTATTCTGGGGGTAAATAAAATACTAAGCACTGTGATTACTGGATTATAGGGTAGCTCTATTTTTAACTTTTTGAGGAAGTTCCATACTGTTTTCCACAGTGGCTGCACCAATTTTCATTCCCACCAACAGTGTACAAGGAAACAAAAGTTAACGTGATTAGTAAACCTCTTTGGATGATAATTTGTGTGGCGTTGTCTTGCTGTCTCCTTGCAAAGTTTAATTATTAATAAATCATTATTATTTGTAATCACAAGACTTTTTTAAAGACGTTTTTGATAACACAATATATGGTATTTTCTTCTAATTGCTAGGATTTTGTTTGTTCTAACTTAACAAATCTCTACTGGAAATGCATCTGAACTTTTCTTATCTGAGGTATAGCAGAGCTAAGAAAAAAAAGGGAAAAAATGCATTTGCACTAAAATTACTTCCAAAAAATTAGCAAGCATAGAAAATAAATAAAAATCTTGCTCTTTGGAATTTCCACTTTGCGTATTAAAACATACAGAGTTCCCAATCCTCATTGAAGATGGCACAGTACTTAATGTGCTGTCAAATGGATTAAAATGTAAATCTTAGCTGAAAAAGTCTAAGAATGGTGCTGCAATCAACATAGATAATGATGAGCTGGATTGTTTTGGTTGTTTTTTTTGTTTGTTTGTTTTTTTACAGTTTAGAATTGAAAGCATTAAAAGTACACTGAGCTCTTTGATTCAGAATCTCCAATATGAAGTATAATTCTTAAGATATAATCATCAATGTTGAACTAAAGCATAGAAATAAATAAATGAATAGTAAGTATTTCTGAGGTATCTTTTATAATAAATACCTTGAATGGACAGGCTTCAGAAAGGACCAATATGACAGTAATAAAATCTAGGCAAGATGAGTGTGCTCTTTAATCCCCTTCACTGATTTCACCTATCCCCTGTGCTTAGAGGTGAGAGGACAAGGATAAGTGCTGGTGTGTTTCTTTGCAGAAATATCTATAATTTTTAATCAACTTTTTCACTCAGAACACACATCTGATTACTTATTTTAGTTTCTTTAAGATTTATTTTTCTATTGCTTAATTTATTTTTTATTATTTTTATTAACATATGTAATGTGTTATTTGTCCCAGGGGTACAGGTCTGTGAATCATCAGGCTTACACATTTCACAGCACTCACCATATCACATACCCTCCCCAAAGTCCATAATCCAACCACCGTCTCCATAGCCCCCTCCCCACAGCAACCCTCAGTTTGTTTTGTGAGATTAAGAGTCTCACAAAATTATTGGGAGGGTTTGTCTCACTCCCAATCCCATCTGGCTTCATTTTTTCCTTCCCTACCACCAAAACCCCCACACTGCCTCTCAAATTCCTCATATCAAGGATATCATATGATAATCGTCTTTCTCTGATTGACTCATTTCGCTCAGCATAATACGTTCTAGTTCTATCCACGTTGTTACAAATGGAAGGATTTCATTTCTTTTGGTGGCTGCATAGTATTCCATTGTATATATACACCACTTCTTCTTTATCCATTCACCCATTGGTGGACATCTGGGTTTGTTCCATAGTTTGGCTTTGTGGACATTGCTGCTTTAAACATTTGGGTGCACATGACCCTTCAGATCACTACATTTGTATCTTTAGGGTATATACCCAGTAGAACAATTGCTGGGTTGTAGGGTAGTTCTATTTTCAACATATTGAGGAAACTCCATGCTGTTTTCCAGAGTGGTTGCACAAGCTTGCATTCCCACCAAAGGTGTAGGAGGGTTCCCCTTTCTCTGAATCCTCACCAATATCTATTGTTTCCTGACTGGTTAATTTCAGCCATTTCTGACTAGTGTGTGGTGGTATCTCATTGTGCTTTGGATTTGTATTTCCCTGATGCTGAGTGACGTGGAGCACTTTTTCATGTGTCTGTTGCCATCTGGATGTCTTCTTTGCAGAAATGTCTGTTCATGTTTTCTGCCCATATCTTGATTGGATTATTTGTTCTTTGGGTGTTGAGTTTGCTAAGTTCTTTATAGATTTGGACACTAGCCCTTTATCTGATATGTCATTTGCAAATATCTTCTCTCATTCTGTCAGTTGTCTTTTGGTTTTGTTAACTCTTTCCTTTTTTGTGCAAAAGCTTTTGATCTTGATGAAATCCCAATAGTTCATTTTTGCCTTTGCTTCCCTTACCTTTGGTGATGTTTCTAGGAAGAAATTGCTGCAGCTGAGGTCAAAGAGGTTGCTGCCTGTGTTCTTCTCAAGGATTTTAATGGATTCCTGTCTCACATTGAGGTCTTTCATCCATTTTGAGTCTATTTTCGTGTGTGGTGTAAGGAAATGGTCCAGTTTAATTCTTCTACATGTGGCTGTTCAATTTTCCCAACACCATTGGTTGAAGAGACTTTTTTCCATTGGACATTCCTTCCTGCTTTGGCAAAGATTGGTTGACCATAGAGTTCAGGGACTATTTCTGGGCTCTCTATTCTGTTCCATTGATCTATGCGTTTTGTTTTGTGTGTGTGTGTGTGTGTGTGTGTGTGTGTGTGTGTGTGCCAGTACCATACTGTCCTGAGGATGACAGTTTTGTAATAGAGCTTGAAGTCTGAAATTGTGATGCCACCAACTTTGGCTTTCTTTTTCAACATTCCTCTGATTATTTGGGGTCTTTTCTGGTTCCATATAAATTTTAAGATTATTTGTTCCATTTCTTTGAAAAAAATTGATGTGATTTTGATAGGGATTGCACTAAACATGAAGATTTCTTTAGGTAACATAGACATTTTCACAATATTTGTTCTTCCAATCCATGAGCATGGAACATTTCTCCATTTCTTTGTGTCTTCCTCAATTTCTTTCATGTGTACTTTATAGTTTTCTGAGCACATATTCTTTGCCTCTTTGATTAGGTCTATTCCTAGGTATCTTATGGTTTTGGGTGCAATTGTAACTGGGATGGACTCCTTAATTTTTCATTATTCTGTCTTGCTGCTGGTGTATAAATATCCAACTGATTTCTGTGCATTGATTTTATATCCTGACACTTTTCTGAAGTCTTCTATGAGTTCTAGCAGTTTTGGAGTGGAGTCTGTTGGGTTTTCCACAAAAAGTATCATATCATCTGCAAAGAGTGAGAGTTTGACTTTTTCATCGCCAATTCGAATGCCTTTTATTTCTTTTTATTGTCATTATTGAGGCTAGGATTTCTAATACTATGTTGAATAGCAGTGGTGATAGTGGACATCACTGCCTTGTTCCTGACCTTAGGGAAAAAGTTCTCAGTTTTTCCCCATTGAGAATGATATTCTCTGTGGGTTTCTCATAGATGGCTTTGATGATATTGAGGTATGTCGCCTCTATCCTTACACTTTGAAGAGTTTTGATCAAGAAAGGATGCTGTACTTTTTCAAATGCTTTTTCAGCATCTATTGAGAGTATCATGTGGTTCTTGTTCTTTCTTTTATTAATGTGTTGTATCACAATGATTGATTTGCAGATGTTAAACCAACCTTGCAGCCCAGAAATAAATCCCACTTGGTCGTGGTGAATAATTCTTTTAATGTACTATTGGATCCTATTGGCTAGTGTTTTGGTGAGAAATTTTGTATCTGTGATCATCAAGGATATTGGTCTGTAATCATTCTTTTTGATGGGGTCTTTGTCTGGTTTTGGAATCAAGGTAATGCTGGCCTCATAAAATGAGTTTGGAAGTTATTACAGGCATATAGGAAATAATTCTTCTTTAAATGCTTGGTAAAATTCCCCTGGGGAGCCATTCAGCCCTGGGCTCTTGTTTGTTGGAAGATTTTTGATGACTGCTTCAATCCCCTTACTGGTTATGGGTCTGCTCAGGTTTTCTATTTCTACCTGGTTCAGTTGTGGTAGTTTATGTGTCTCTAGGAATGCATCTATTTCTTTCAGATTGTCAAATTTGCTGGCATATAGTTGCTCATAATATGTTCTTATAACTGTTTGTATTTCTTTGGTGTTGGTTATGATCTCTCCTCTTTCATTCATGATTTTATTAATTTGGGTCCTTTCTCTTTTCTTTTTGATAAGTCTGGCCAGGGGTTTATCAACCTTATTAATTCTTTCAAAGAACCAACAAACCATTGATTTGTTCTATTCTTTTGGTTTCTAGTTCATTGTTTGCTGCTCTGATCTTTATTATTTCTTTTCTCCTAGTGGGTTTAAGCTTTCTTTGTTGTTCTTTCTCTACCTCCTTTAGGTGTAGGGTTAGGTTGTGTATTTGAGACCTTTCTTGTTTCTTGAGAAAGGCTTGTACTGCTATATATTTTCCTCTCAGGACTGTCTTTGCTGTGTCTCACAGATTTTGAACCATTGTGTTTTCATTATCATTTGTTTTCATGAATTTTTTTCAATTCTTCTTTAATTTCCTGGTTAACCCATTCATTCTTTAGAAGGATGCTCTTTAGCCTCTATGTACTTGGGTTCTTTCCAACTTTCCTCTTGTGATTGAGTTCTAGCTTCAGAGCATTGTGGTTTGAAAATATGCAGGGAAAGATCCCAATATTTTGGTACTGGTTGAGACCTGATTTATGACCCAGGATGTGATCTATTCTGGAGAATGTTCCATGTGCACTAGAGAAGAATGTGCATTCTGTTGCTTTGGGATGGTATGTTCCGAATATATCTGTGATGTCCATCTGATCCAGTGTGTCATTTAAGGCCTTTATTTTCTTGTTGATCTTTTGCTTAGATAATCTGTCCATTTCAGTGAGGGGCGTGTTAAGGTCCCCTACTATTATTGTATTATTGTCAATGTGTTTTTTTAAATTTTGTTATTCATTAGTTCATATAGTTGGCTGCTCCCATGTTAGGGGCTTAGATATTCAAAATTTTTATATCTTCTTGTTGGACAGACCCTTTGAGTATGCTATAGTGTCCTTCCTCATCTCTTATTATAGTGTTTGGCTTAAAATCTAATTTATCTTGTATAAGGATTGACACTCCAGCTTTCTTTCTCCCCCCCGCCCAGCTTTCTTTTGAAGTCCATTAGCATGGTACATTGTTTTCCATCCCCTCACTTTAAATCTGGAGGTGTCTTTGGGTCTAAAATGAGTTTCTTTTAGACAGCATATTGATGGGTTTTGTTTTTTTATCCATTCTGATACCCTTTGTCTTTTGATTGGGGCGTTTAGCCCATTTACATTCAGGATAACTATTGAAATATATGAATTATTGTTATTGTATTGCCTGTAAGGTGACTGTTACTGTATATTGTCTCTGTTCCTTTCTGGTCTACTACTTTTAGGCTCTCTCTTTGCTTAGAATACCCCTTTCAATATTTCCTGTAGGACAGGTTTGGTGTTTGCAAATTCTTTTAATTTTTGCTTGTCCTGGAAACTTTTTATCTCTCCTTCTATTTTCAATGATAGCCTAGCTGGATATAGTATTCTTGGCTGCATGTTTTTCTCATTTAGTGCTCTGAATATATCGTACCAGTTCTTTCTGGCCTGCCAGGTCTCTGTGGATAAATCTGCTACCAATCTAATATTTCTACCGTTGTATGTTACAGACTTCTTGTCCCCACCTGGTTTCAGGATTTTCTCTTTGTCACTAAGACTTGTAACTTTTACTATTAGATGATGGGGTGTGGACCTATTTTTATTGATTTTGAGGGGGGTTCTCTGCATCTCCTTGATTTTGATGCTTGTTCCTTTTGCCATATTAGGGAAACTCTCTACTATAATTTGTTCCACTATACCTTCTGCCCCTCTCTCTCTTTCTTCTTTTTCTGGGATCCTAATTATTCTAATATTGTTTTATCTTATGGTATAGGTCATCTCTTGAATTCCCTGCTCATGGTCCAGTAATTGTTTGTCTCTGTTTTGCTCAGCTTCTTTATTCTCCATTATTTGCTCTTCTATATCACTAATTCTCTATTCTGCCTCATTTATCCTAGCAGTAAGAGCCTCCATATTTTATTGCACCTCATTTATAGCTTTTTTAATTTCAACTTGTTTAGATTTTAGTCCTTTTATTTCTCCAGAAAGGGATTTTATTACTCCAGAAAGAGTTTTTTTAATCTCTTCCCTGCCTTTTTTTAGCCCAGGAAGCACTTTGAGAATTGTCATTCTGAGCTCTAGTTCTGACATATTACCAATGTCCATATTGATTAGGTCCCTAGTTGTTGTTACTGCCTTTTGTTCTTTTTTTTTTTTTTTGTGGTGAGTTTTTCCATCTTTTCATTTTATCCAGATAAGAATATATGAATGAGAGAATAAAATACTAAAAGGCTGGCAAAGACCCCAGAAAAATGTACACTAACTAAATCAGAAGAGACCCCAAACTGGAAGGAAAAGAGTGGAGGTAAAAAGAAATTTTAAAAGAAACTTTAAAATGTTTAAATTTCTTTTACCCCCAAATATATATATATATATATATATGTGTGTGTGTGTGTGTGTGTGTGTGTGTGTATTAGACTGGTGAATAGAACAGAGCAACCCACTTGATTTTGGGTGTATTCTGGTCTCTTAGAAGAAACTACCTCCCAAAATTTTAAAGAAAGAAAGAAAGAAAAACTTATAAATATACAAAAATAAGGTTAAGCACAATAAAGGGATGGAATATGACTGTAAAGATGAAAATTTAAAAATATCTAAAAAAGGAATTGAGAAGATAATTAGGTTGGAAAAAGAAAAAAAAAATGGAGGAGAGAATGTGCTCAGGCTGGAGACTAGAACAAAGCCATGTGCTAGATTTGGGGTATATTTTGATCTATCAAAAGAAGTTGTATCCCAAAATTAAAGAATAAAAAACCTATATGTATAAAAAAAATAAAGTTAAATATAATGAAGGGATTAAATATGGCTATAACAATGAAGGTTTAAAAGGATTTGTTTTAAGAAAGGTATTGTTAAGATAAACTAGTTAGAAAACTTTAAAAGAGGAAAGAAGAAAAGTTAAAAAAAATAGAATAAGAAAAAAAATAAAATTTAAAAAAATTTAACTTTGCAAGACTAAAGCCATGAAATCTATGAGTTGCTTTCCCCTAACTCTGTAGTTCTGCTATTATCCTTGATCAGTGAGCTTCGTCTTAGCTGGATATTCTTGCTGATCTTCTGGGAGAGGGGCCTGTTTAAGTGATTCTCAAATGTCTTTGCTGGAGGCTGAATTGCACCACCCTTGCCAGGGGCCAGGCTGAGTAATCTGCTTGGTTTTGTTCTCAGTAACTTTTGTTCCCTGAACGCTTTCCATACAGCTTTGGAGGATGGGAATGAAGATGGCAGCCTCCCAGTCTCCTTCCTGGAAGATCAGAGAGCTCAGGGCCCCACTCCTCAGTGCACCCTCAGAGAAAAGCAGTCGATGACTCTGGTCTCCCTGGTCTCGGGGTGTGGTCTGTGCTCTTCTGGTCTGTGAACTAGCATTTCTGTCTCTTGTGCATGGCCCTATTTGGAGTCTCCAAACCCAGCAGATTCCTGCCACACATTCCTGTGCCACTCCTGGAGGAGGAAGGAGGAGGTTGGTCTCCAGATCTGTCACTTGTGGGGTTCCTGCTCAAAGAACAGTGGCGTGACCATGCCTTGGATCACAATTTAAGGTAACCCTGATCTGAAAGCCCACTCCTTGGCTCTGTCTCTATAGTCGGCTTCCCTGCTCCAATACCTGGGAGCTCTGCCACAGTCAGACACCCACGATCTTTCTGTGACCCTGTGGGGCCTGAGACCACACTGTCCCAATGAGGGCTCCACCCCTGCTTAGCCTGTGGTGTGATGTCCCTCAGTGGAGCAGACTTTGAAAAGTTCCTATTTTGTGCTCCGTTGTTTCACCACTTGCCAGGAGCTGGCCCCTCCCCCTGCAGTCTATCTTCCTGTGGTTTTGGATTCATTTCTCCATACATCCTACCTTCCAGAAAGTGGTCTATTTTCTCTTCCTAGAATTTTGCTTTTCTTCTCTTCTATCTCCTATTGATTTTGTAGGTGTTTGGAATGGTTTGATGACTATCTAGCTGAACTCCTGGGACCTGATATCATTTCAGTCTGCTATTCCTCTGCCACCTTGGCCTCAGCTCTCTTTCTATTGCTTTAAAAACAAAAATTGTTAGGGACTCCTGGGTGATGCAGTTGGTGAAGCATGTGCCTTCAGCTCAGATCATGACCCCAGGGTCCTAGGATAGAGTCCCCATATGTTGGACCCCTTGCTTAGCTGGGAGTCTGCTTCTCCCTCTCCCTGTGCTGATCTCCCTGCTTGTGCTCCCACTTACTCTCTCTTTCTCTGTCAAATAAGCAAATTCAATCTTTTTAAAAAATTATTCAAAATAATGATCATTTCTAGAATCTCAGATAAGTTAAATTGTTTTTAAATTTAAAGGTACCAAATGAGAGAAAAATAAAAATTTATTTGATGCACAAATATAAGTTTTATAGGTATTGTCTGTACTTGGCACAAGAAATATGCCAAAAAAAATGACAACAAAGTCATTAATTCAACAAATATCTGTTTTGTATATGAGAATAAAAAGATGAATAATATTGTCTCACATCTACTATTGTAGAAGGTTACATGGGAAAATCAAAGTTCTGAATAGACCAAGGGAAATAGGAAAGGATGAAAAAGGAGAATGGCAAGAGATAGCATGAAATTTTTACAAAGGGCAATGCGGCTTTGTGGCATGAGCAGTCTTTGGAGTCTTCGTGAACCACTACTTCCCCATCTGTAAATAGAAGAGCTATTGAAAAGAATTTAGTACGATATAGAGCTAAAATAACTATAATAGTGCCTATTATGGAAAAAGTAGGCAAGAAGTAGTTCTTTATATTTGTGGGTAGATTAGGTAGATCTTACTGACTCAATGATATGGGAGGGATGCAGAGTGGGAGGAAAGGCCAGGGAGAAACCCAGGAGGACACCATGTTTCTGAGTGGATAAGCAGATTCATGGCGTTGTGGGATGCCAAGAACCAAGATAAGAATTTAGTCAGGAGCAAGGTTTGAGATAGAGGATATGATGGGTGACTAGATAACATGGGTGAAAATGTCTGAAAGGAGGGATAGAAGTATACAAGTTGTTTGAAATAAATTTGAACCTTAGATATCTATGGAGATATTTGAGAAGCTGAATATCTGAAACAAAGAGCATGGAATGTTTATTATATGAAGACCTAGCATGGGCACCAGAGCTTTGAATTTGGTTTTATTATAATCATCAACATCAGGATTAATGATATTTACTTTATATTTCTTTAGTAAACAGACTTAGAAATTCAGCTTTATGATGATACAATAGCAAATAAGTATAACTTTAGATTAAATGCATAGTAATTGGCATGTAAACACTCTCCAATCTTCTTGACTCTCTAGGCAAGTATAATGGTTAGTCTAAAGTTTTATCTTCCCTAAGCACCAGTACAAATCACATTTTTATCATGTTATATCTTAGTAAGTTTTTCTCACTGACTGTTAGTTGAAACTGATGATGTTTGGTTCAAGTAGTTTTGATCATGAATGAGTGGAACATCTTTGGGACTTTAGAAAAGGTTTTATAACATATGCACCTGTGTGTATAAATAAAACTGCATTAGGCAACTAATTGAGCCATCCACTTACAATATCTAATTTAGTCATCCAGCAACCCTATAATGTAGAATTTTAGAGATGAAAGTGATTGAAGCTTGGAGATATTAGGAAATTTCTCAAGTATTAATACTATTAACAACAATAATTTCATATATCAGCATCTCATGTAACAGTTAAATTAAGAATAAAATGTATTTAACCTTTAATTGAAATCAATCTATGGGGTATTTGGATCTCACCCACTGATCCTGGATGGTACAGAGGTCTAGCACCCAATTCTCTTTGTTCTAGAAGGATTCCCGAGGTTATACACTGAACCCATGAACCAATTTGTAAACCCAGCAGGTCTCAGATGTAAGCTATATAAAACCATTAAAGAATTAGATAGCTCTTTCCAAATTCCCTCTCTCTCCTGCTGCTTACCAAATGATGAAATTCCTTATTCTTCATGAAAATGCCTTGGGCTGAAAGGAGCTTCTTATCTTTGGAAATCTTGACATAAGAATTGTGTTTCTTTACTAAAAATGTCAAAAGATTTTTATGGAACAAAAATCCATGGGAGGATCTAGTTAACATCAGGTTGCATAATATTTGCGTTATTACCTCATAGTATTACAAATAAGAGCAGAAAACTCTCAAATCAATCTATATCAAGGAAGAAGACAGATGAATAAAAAACAAAAAAAATATGAATAATAAAGGGAAAATTAAAAGGAGAGTTGAAGAAGTGAGGGAAATCCAAAGGATAAAGGGAGAGAGAAGGGCATTTTGGGGCTATTAAAGAGCAGGGAAAGAGGGGTGGGATGTGGAATGAGGAGAAGGAGAGGAGATAGAGGATGGATGGATAGATAGATATATAGATAGATGCATAGAAGGATGATAGGTGCAGTTTTTCGTACTCCAGGGGTTACTGGTTTGTAAATCATCAGCCTTATACACGTCATATCATTCACCATATCACGTACCCTCCCCAATGTCAATAACCCAACGACCCTCTCCATACCCCCATCCCTCTAGAAACCTTCAGTTTGTTTTGTGAGATCAAGAGTTTCTTATGGTTTGTCTCCCTCCTGATCCCTAGTTCCATTTTTTAAACCATGTTTATCACAGCAAATTTATTTTTCTCACCAAGCTTGTGATAACTAACCCACTGATACTCATCTCACAGATCTAGCTCTAACATATCCAGTAAGTAAAAACAGAGGGAGATCTGCCTACTACTGGAGGACAGAACAATTTACTAAGGAGAAGAAAATTTTCCTTATACCTTTTCTCTGAGGTCTATCACTTTCATTTGTTTGTAATGAGCTCACATGCTATGATGTGTAGAGCTGGGTTTATGGTCATACAGATGAGTTTCGATTCCAGATCTGCCACACAGTGTGTGACTTTGAGTAAGTTAATTATTTCTCAGTTTCAGTTTCTGAAAGAAAGATAAAGCAAGCCGTATTCCAACAGTGACGAGTACATGAGATAAAAAAAATGAATGAAATGAATGAGTAAAGGAACAGAGCTAACATTATGCTCTCAACTTAAAGGTGCTCAATAAATGTTATGTTCTTCCATTTTAAGAGTAACCTTATTCTCATCTTAAGACTACAATTAAGATATTTCTTATTCATAACTATGAATTATGTAGAACATGTAAACAAATGACAAACATCCAAAATTTCATGTTTATCACCTGTTTCATTTTCAACTCAAACCACTCTTCCCAGGAATCTCTCAAATTCGGAGCTTCATTGTTTCCTTTTGATACTTAAGTTTCTCTTGTAAAACAGTATCTTGCTTTTGTCAACATTTTTAAAGAAATTTTTCTTTATTTATTTATTTGAGAGAGAGAGAGAGAGCATGCACAAGGAGGGGGAGTGGCAGACAGAGGGAGAAAGAAACACTCCCCACTGAGCAGGGAACCCAATGTGGGGCTCGATTCCAGGACCCTGAGATCATGACCTGAGCCAAAGGCCGATGCTTAACCCACTGAGCCACCCAGATACCCTGCTTTTGTTGACTTTTGTCATTGTCTTCAAGTTATTTAAAGTTTCTTTGTTTTGCTTTTTGGACCAGATTCCTTACTTAAAGATGGAAATGTAAGGACTACCGAAGTGTTATCTGTCTGGACACAGAGAAGATAGACAAAAACAAAATGCTACTTATCTCTGGTGACATGGACAGCTTTTCCATCACTTCCCGCCTTGCAGAGACCAGATGTGACAAAACTGGCTTCACTGGCACTGAATAAACAGTTTTGAATAAGGATACCAATGTTTTTATGCTATGACATAGACTAAGAGATTTTAATGTTTATTTAATCTACTACATAAGGTCATTATAATTTGAGAAAAATTGAAAACATTGGCTGTACCAAAGCAAAAAAAAGAAGAGAAGAAAACTCCCAAATTAGACCTACTGGTATACTAAAATGGAACAAGCCAAGAGTCCATGATAACAATGATCAATTATTTTATAAAGTATGTGCTCACAATGATACTGAGTGCCTTCAAACATTCCATCATTGATTGCTCCTCATCACAACCCAGAGAACTGGATGACTATTACTCTCATCTTACAAATGAGAAAAATAAGATTAAGTACATTTTCAAATTCAACCCATGAGTACGTGCCAAAGTTGAGATACATTGGTGTTTCCAATTCCAAAGCCTAATTTGTTTTTTCCATTATGCTTTGCTCTCTTTCAAAGTTCACATACACTTATTTACTTAAAGGAATATGGAATGTTTACAAGCACCTGATTATATAGACAGTACCCTAAAGTTAGTAGTGGAGGATCAGTAAACTTTCAGACCCATCTCTGAAAACAAATGCCTCCAAACTAAAGCTAACAGAAGCTCAAGGTAAAAATCATTGTTTGCTATACCCTGAACATCGAATGGCTATGATTGCTTTATTTCTAAGCAATCATTCTCAAGTCCTGGAGGACTGGTGACCTTGACTTACCTGAGTTCAGTTTAATAGCAGAACTGTACAAATTTCCCACATGCAAACATAGTCACTCTGACATTCTAAATGGAGCTGCCATCTATCAATTTGTTGGGTTCATCAGGGAGCCCTGTGTAAGGCTTTATAGTGTATATAGTATCACATTGAGGAAAGTAAGGCAGAGCAGACAGATTATCTGATGTATCATTCATCTGTTATACCTAAACATCGCAGCAGAAACAGTATGGTTCATCCAAAGTTCTTGTCAGGTCGAACTAATTTCAGTGTAAAGGCTGTGCTACCTATGATCACTCAGACCACAAACCTAATGTAAGACAATTGCACTTCAGTGTCATTAAGGCACAGCTGGCTTAAGACTCAAGGATGGATATTTCATAGCTTAACATTCGATCTGTTAGCTTTAGTTGGAGGCATACTAAAGGTGTGGTGTGGAGGGCTGCTTATTCTCATGTCCCGTCTTGTAATTTTGGTGGCAGTCAAGAGAATATGGTTTCAAGACAATGAACAGATTAATAAAAACCTTACCCCTTACTTTCAAATACCATGGCCAAAAGCTCCACTAAAAAATAAGGTTGAGAACTCTAGGCCATGACAATTCAGTGTCCTCTGACATTAAAGGTCCACTTCCTTGAAGTGGCAGGATTGGTGCTTGTTTTCTGTTTTCTCACTGCTCCAACAGTGATACCTGAGTTCAGGATAATAAGCTTTCCTTGTGAAGAGCACAGTTCTTCAGGCAAGCTGGTCCTGGAGGACTCCAATTCCTTAAGGAGTTGTTTTTTAATGGAACACAAGTTACACATCAATCTCAAGCTTGTAACTTCACAAAGAGTTCAGCGGTTTCCCATTTTACTTTCTGATTGAAAAATATGGCCTCTGGGTAGTTCCCCAAAGGCTGAAATGCCCCCTGAAAGAATTTTCTGCAATTATCCTGACTCTGAGTAGTATTGCTTGCAACTTCAGTTTCCATGCTGTTTTTATCTTTGTTTCTCTGCTTCACAAGATCTAAATGCTTCATGAATTTAGTAACTTCACTAAAATCATAAAGTCAGGTTTACAATGAGAGTTATGGAGGGAAGACCTTTCACAGAATATGCAACAATTTGCTAACCTAACTAGCTGCTATATGGGTTTGCAAGGGCTGCCATAACAGAGTAACACAGACTGGGTGGCTTATACAACAGAAACATATTTCCTCACAAGTTCCAAAGACTAAAATCAAAGATCAGGATGTTGTCAGGGTTGGTTTCTTTTAGGCCTTTCTCCATGGCTTATCGATGTCTGTCTTCTCCCTTTCTTCACCTGGTCTTTCTTCTGTGTCTGTCTGTGAACTAATCTCTCCCTTAAAAGGACACCAGTCATTAAATTAGGTCACCCCCAGTACCCTCATTTAACCTTCTTTACCTCTTTATAGACCCTGCTTGCAAATACATTCACAATCTGACGTAGTAAGAGTTAAATTTTCAACATATGAATTTTGGGGAAGGAGGAGGAGGGAGACAAAGGTCAGCCCATAACAGTTGCATTTCATTTTTTCTCCCCCCCACCCTCCATATGTGCCTGGATTATATTCTTCTGCTTTCTGAAAACTTCACTCCTGATGCAATTCCTGTCTCCCATAGACTACCCACTAGGGAGTATGATCCAGACCCCTGTCCTCAGCTTGCTTCATCTCCTGTCTTTTCATATATATCTTTATTATACTCTCAATGTCTCCTCACACTCAACCACAAGTCTCCCTCCTTTCTTGCCTTCCAATATCATGAACAATGGGAGGAAGTTGCAATAAGCAAAAAAGGCAAGAAAACAAGCGATCCATTTGCCCTTGAGCAAGCTACAATTAAGATTGTGATTGGAGGTATTATGTTTATGTTCATGCTTACTATGAGATACTTTGTAAATGAAACAGAAATAAAGTCGTGTGTTTTAGAAAATGAAATGAGCTTTTCCTTTACTTTGTTTTCATACTTTTTAAAACCACAAATCTATTTCCATGTAAAAATATGACTAAATCAAAATAAAAGTGTTAGCATTCATTTTCCCCAACTAGTGACTTCATTTCTAAAGAAACCATTTTATTTCAGTAATTAGTGAATTAAATGATTAGGATTTAATTGAATTTTTAGGATGCTTCCAACTCCTAAAGTTTAGACCACTTAAATATCTAAAATTTAGCATTTGGCATTTAGATAATCAGGGCAATATGAAAAGCATAGTCTTTATCAGCACTGCTTTTTTTCAGGCAAGCCAAAGGTATCCATGGGAACATATTATATGTTGCAGTACAGAAAAAAAACTTGTAGATCTGTCATAGCAATATTAATATTGGTAAATTTTCCTGCTGGTTAGTCATCTTAATGATGGCATACTTTTTGATTAATATTGCTCCTTTTCTCTGAAGAACCTCAAGGGTTTTCACAGTATCTTTAGCCAGGTTCTTTAGTAGGTATTTAAATGATTCATGTTTTCCCACTGACATTTGCATCATCCCTGGGTAAATTATTTGGAGTGAAATTAAGGAAAGTTTAAGCTGTAGGTAAGTAATAAGGCTCATGTGAGCACATAATATTCACCTCACCTCCTCTGCGTGAACCTTGTCATGCTATGGTTGAAATATTCTTAATTTTATTAAAGTCAGTGTGTAGCAGAATGCAAGGGACATTAAATGGATCCTGCTTCTTGTTTGTCTAAAATGCCTCTGGGTTTTTGATAATTATGCTCTTGAGTTCTGGGACTCTGAGAGCAAACATGCATTCAAGAAGACAAAAGAATTTTAATAGGTGAGACTGAGCAAGCTTAAAGGAAGAGGATTTTCAAAATGAGAGAAAATGCTTAATGTAATATGGTGGAAGAATTGGCAAATCTAGTGGTGTCTCTATTTTTAACGCTGTTCTCAGGCAAAAATCCCATCCAATTTCTGAAGATTCCCATCTTTGGAGTTACAAAGCAGGCAGGGAAACTTGGGAGCACCTGTGCCAAAGGACTGGGATGTCTCCTGACCTTTCCATCATCACTGGATAAGAACGATAAGAATAAGAACGGCTCCTGCTCTTTCACCTCAGGTCTCTGAGTGCCTGAGACAATGCTCTTATCTTTTGTTATCTAAATCCTGTTTGTTTAAAGAAACAGAAGAGGGGTCTCTAGGCTACACATTTCTGTGCCCCCAAGTTCATAGGTTAAATCCTAACACAATCTGTCAGTAACTGGAGGTGGGGACCTATGGGAGGTGATTAGATCACGAGGATAAAGCCCTCATGAATGGAATTAATGCCCTTATAAAAGAAACCCTAGAGCTTTCCCTCCTCCCTTCTTCTGGGTGAAGACTCACCCAGAAGACCGGTGTCCATGAAGTAGGAAGCAGATTCTCACTAGACATCCAGACACCAAATCTCTGAGCACCTTGATCTTCAATTTCCCAGTCTCTAGAACTGTAAGCGTTATAAGCAATCTATTTCTGTTTTTCATAAGCCAGTTATCTATCGAATTTTTGCTGTAACAGCCCAAAAAGACTAAGACGGTGTGAGAAAAAGGGCTGAGTGCTTTTTGGCTACTTACTAAGTCCTTTGTAAGAATGGTCTCAGAATTCTCTGAGATCATCACTGTTGGCTATTTGCATGTTAAGGATAAAGAAATGGAGGCTCAAGCATCATAAATAACTTTCCTGGGGCCAGTAAATTATTATGTTTTACATAAATAGTTTTAAGTGACATCTCTATAACTCCAAAGCCCATGTTCACCCCATTCACCCTCTTCCTCTAGCTTGAGAGAATAAAGTATACTAAGAAAAACATAGGGTCATGAAAGAGCTGGGATCTGGGGAAGTAGAAAATAAAGTGCATAGAGGACATAGACTATAATTTCAGAGTACTAACTCTTACAAAGGAAGCTGTGGAACCCTTAAACTGAGACCAATAGAAGTGACTATCCACAAAATCCCTGTGACAGGACCATTAGCCTCTAGCCACAACATCACATTGTGCATGTGTGGCATGTATGTGTGAGCATGCTATGCATGTATATCATACATTTTATTTATTTTCATCAAAAATCAGAAATTTCACCAGAGTAATTTAAGGTCAGAACACCAAATAGTCATTTTGACTTATTTCAGAGAGCTTGATTTTCCAAGAAACTGATTTCTATTCTACTCGAGAAACAAAATCCAATGTATCTTTAGAGTGCCACGTGGATAACAGATCGCATCCAAGGAAAACTACTTTAGCCTTGTAGGTTCTGCATGTGGGTTTCCATGGAGATAATGTCTTCATGAGCTGTGACCCTAGCAAACTTATCCTTTAAAGAAAGAGATTAGGGGGTGCCTGGGTGGCTCAGTGGGTTAAGCCGCTGCCTTCGGCTCAGGTCATGATCTCAAGGTCCTGGGATCGAGTCCCGCATCGGGCTCTCTGCTCAGTGGGGAGCCTGCTTCCTCCTCTCTCTCTCTCTGCCTGCCTCTCCATCTACTTGTGATCTCTCTCTGTCAAATAAATAAATAAAATCTTTAAAAAAAAAAAAAAAAGAAAGAGATTAGGTGAATCGTTTTGGGATTAGGTGAAAGGGAAATACTTTTATTGCCAGAAATAATTTTATTGATGGGGATTAAAAAGCCAGGTAGAAAATTTTCTTTTGAAATAATTATAGTAAAGAGCAACAACTTGATAAATGCATGGGTTTCTATTCACAAGTGTTGCATATTATGCTCTTTTTCTTATCTTATATTATTATTTTTCCTTAACTAGTAAATCAAGTCATGATCACAATGAAAACCGAAGAAGCTGTCTAAAAACTCTTAATTTTATTCATTTAGTATACTTGCTTAATTTAGGATCATATGGAATGAGAGACACAGCAGCACAAGAAGCAGTTTTGATAACATGGCTTATTACTATGTCTGGGCTCTTGGGCTGGATCTAAATGCAGCAAATTTATTTTTAAGGGGAATGCTCAGAATTTGGAGCATGTTCTTTTTTTACTTAGGGAAAAAATCGTATACTTTATTATAGAAAATAGAAAAGTATTAAGAAACAGAAAAAACTATCTACAATCCCAGAACCAAGAGACAACTTTATCACTACTAATATTTCAGTATATTTCCTTTCAAAATTCATTTCCAGGGACGCCTGGGTGGTTCAGTCGTTTGGGATTCCAATGCTTGGTATCCAGTCAGGTCATGATCTGAGGGTTGTGGAACTGAGCCCACAGATGGGGGTCTGGGATTCTCTCTGTCCTTCTTCCACCCCTCTCCACTCATGCACACACACACTCTCTCTCTCAGTCAAATAAAATAAAAAAAATAACAATTTAAAACTCATTTCCAAGACACACATTTAGCTAGTCAACATTCTGTCTTATAGCACTTTTGATTAATAATATTTCCTAAATTTCTCGGATGAAGGCAGCAATACACTTCTGTACCAGCCCGGCAGAGTCCTCAGTGACTCTAGGGTTGTTTCTAGATCTGTGGTCCTCAGTACTCACTGTCTGCCCTGTCCCTTCCCTGAAACCATTAGTACATCCAATCATCAGTGTTTTATAAATGTCCCCAATCCCCAAGTGATCATAATATTCTAATGCATTGCCAGCATTGAGAATCAGGGCTCTAGATTTTGAAGCCTTCAAAGTTTTTCATCTTCAGCACTCTAAAAGAGTTTTGCAAGTGTTACCTGACCCATTTGAATGTTGACCTCAAAATTTTTATTGTGAATGTAAATATTTACAAAAGATGAAATCTCTGGCACACTAGAAATACCAATATTTTAAAATAACTTTATTGTTTTATTCTTCTCTATGTATCCAGGGGAATCTAAAGAACACGGCAGTGTGATATTTATACTTTTAAATAATCCATTAAGGTTGTTTTAACAGTCAGAAATTCTATATCATTCCTTTTAATCCTTGACCTTGTGTTTCCATTCCTTTAAACGCTACACAATTTTATCTCAAGATAACACATTATTATGATTCTAGGTGTTTTGTTGACCACACTAACAACAAAATGTTTATGTAAGTTGAAATTTATTTTTTCTTCCTGGCCATGTGACCTCAAGGCTAATAGATTTTCTTCTAGACTGAGAAACCCCAAAGGAAGCAGGTGCTCATCTTGAAGAAGGCACAGTTTCAAATTCAGCAGATGATACGAGAATTTCTGTGGTGTTTGAGTAACCTCATGTCTCTGCTGCTTGCCCAAAAACCAGTTGTCATCTATTGGAAGCCTTCTGACTCTGGATAAATAAAACTAAACACAGAAGCTCTCTACCGTGTTAGCAAGCACCATTTACCTGAGCAATTGTGCCTATAAGCACTTAGGAAAGACACACATTGCAGAGTCTCATGGAGGTTATTTTTGACTGTCAGAGACAAACCAATGATACAGAGAAAAATAATACTCAAAGATTAAGACGCGGAGTACATGGGGAAACTTCAGCACTCAAAAGGTACTTCTTGAACCAAAGGATTTCAAGTTGAGCTAAGCAAAAATGTTTCATTATATCACCCCACAGGGGCAGAGGGAAACTGCAAACAATTTGAAAATAACCTAGGTGGCCTGATTTTAAGGGTACTGCTGAGGATATCTTTAAATATATGTCCTGCCTGGCAATGATATGATCCTTGCAAAACTATAAAAGTAGGATACAAAAAGAAGTAAACCCTAAAAGCCCCCTTGAACACTCCCAAATGTATTCTATACAAATGGTCAAAGCATTGAGTTGTGACTATATTTAGTTATTGTTTACTTAACCTTAGAGTGAATTAAGGGCTTTCCTTGCCAGAGAGCCATGGTCCTAATGGTGGTAGTAGTAGTAGTAGTAGTAGTAGTAGTAGTAGTAGTAGTAATGGTGATAATACTTGCTGTTTGATTTTATTTTCCTGATCTCTCCAGTGCCAAGGACACACATTTTGCTGGTATTGCTATTAGATAACTCTGTAAATTTTTACCTTTTATTCTGAAACTCCACTGTCCCTTTCATCCAAAATCAAAAATGCCATCGCAATCAAAATTCCACTGGCATTTTTCAAAGTGCTGGAATAAACAATCCTAAAATTTGTATGGAACTGGAAAATACCCCAAATTACTAAGGAAATATTGAAAAAGAAAAACAAAACTGGGGGCATCACGTTGCCTGATTTCAAGCTTTACTACAAAGCTCTGATCACCAAGACAGCATGGTAGTGGCACAAAAACAGACACATAGACCAGTGGAATAGAGTAGAGAGCCCAGATATGGACCCACAATTCTGTGGTCAAATAATCTTCAACAAAGCAGGAAAAAATATACAATGGAAAAAAGACAGTCTCTTCAATAAATGGTGCTGGGAAAATTGGACAGCTATGTATAGAAGCATGAAACCTGACCCTTCTCTTACACTGTACACAAAGATAAACTCGAAATGGATAGAAGACCTTAGTGTAAGGCAGGAATCTATCAAACTCCTAGAGGAAAACATAGGCAGTAACCTCTTTGACATTGGTTGTGACCAGCTTCTTTCAAGACATGTCTCCAAAGGCAAAGGAAACAAAAGTGAAAATGAACTTTTGGTACTTCATCAAAATCAAAAGCTTCTGCACAACAAAGGAAACAGTCAACAAAGCAAAAAAGCAACCCAAGGAATGGGAGAAGATATTCACAAATGACACTACAGACAAAGGGCTGATATCCAAGATGTTTAAAGAACTCCTCAAACTCAACACTCAAAAAACAGATAATCACGTTTAATAATTTGACCAATCATTTCCACATAGTTCCTACTATACGTACACAGTAGTTGTTTATCCCAACATCCCACCAACACTTAACATTATCAAGCTTTCTAATTTTCGTCAATTCTATAGGCTTAAAGTAATTTAATCTCTTATTATTATTATAATTTCACATAACTAATTATTAGTCATTTTGAGCATGCCAGTCATGTAATATGGGCCCTATCTAGGTCTTCATGTGTCATATATCAAGATTCAGGACAGATAACAAAACATCAAATAGAACAGATTGAAAAATAGTCTGTTTTATTAAGTGAATAAAGGTTTTCAAGATACTCTCCATTATTTTCATTCTGTTATTATTTAACCCTTAAGGTCTTCTCTCTTCTGCCACTTAAGGAAAAATAAACTCTCTTGTTTATTTTTCTCTTAGCTACTGTGATAGTTATTTTTATGTGTCAACTTGGTTGGATTGGGGAATGTCCAGGTATCTAGTAAAATATTATTTCTGGGTGTCTGTGATGGTGTTTCCGGGTGAGATTACCATTTGAATTGGTGGGATCATGAAAGTTGATTGCCTTCCCCAGTGTGGATGGGCATCATCCAACCTGCTAATGGCCTGAATAGAACAAAAATGTGGAGGAAGGAGGCTTTTGCTGCTTTTTTCTACCTCATCGCCTGAGCTGGAACATCTCATTTCATCTTTTCTTGGCCTCAGATTGGGATTTACATCATTAACTCCACTGGGTCTCAGACCTTCAGACTTAGACTGAATTATACCATTGGTTTTTCTAGTTCTCTAGTTTGCAGACTGTGGGATTTCTCAGCCTCTAAAACTGAATACCCAATTCTCCATAGTAAATCTGTGGCCGAGTAATATTCCTGTGTGTGTGTGTGTGTGTGCGCACGCACACACGCGCACACGCACATGCTTGTGCACACACATGCTCAAATGCCACATCTTCCTTATCCATTCTTATCCATTTTCTATTTTATTGGTTCTATTTCTTTTGTGAACCCCAACTAATACAGCTACCATTCTGAAGTTAATTCATTGCCGGATCTGTCTCCCTCCACCTGATTCTGTCTACAAAAAATGTAATAGTTGCTCCTTTCAGTATTTCAGAAGGTAGATTTCATCATATAGGCTCCTCTGGTTCTTAAATTTCTGCCCCATAATGCATGCCAAACTAAGCCTTGTAAAATGTGAACCTTGACTTTATATCCACAAAATGCTTCCCAGGTCATCCAACCCTAGCAACAAAACCTAGAACTAATGTTGGCACTTCTGTAGCTACAATCTTTAGTCTGTTCTCCTCAGGGACCCTTCACAAAAAAAAAAATCTGCTTACTTTAAATGAACAATGATTTGCTCATTACTGGTCATATAAACATCATGTATATTCCTAAGGTATCTGTCTTTTTACAGGTACCTTTTATGAGGATGGATACTGCTCTGAAAACCCCACAACTTGGTTCCATTTATTACCCAGGGTTGTCACAAATAATCACATGGTTGTTGATTTCTTCCTAGCTAGCTAAGTGCTATAGCAAACACTTTTGAATCCCCTTATGTAAATACTCCAGGTAAGTGAACCCATAGTTTGGGACCATTACTCACATCCCAAATTCTAAAACAGGTCATGATAATTCAGCAAGTCACTACCCCCTTCATCCTTACCCTCTTCTAATTTGCTTCTAGAACAGCTTTCAATACTGGACCAAAAGGGGTGAGACAGGGGATTTCAGTGGAGAGGTGATGGAAGAATAGGAAACATCTGGCTTAACCTTACACCCAGAAGGATAGCTCTCTTCAGAACAGACAGTTTTTCCTCAATATTTTTATTTGTTATCCCAAGTTTCCAAAAATCTTTTCCCTAATTTAAACAATCCAAAGAAATGGTTTTGAGGAATGCTGATTTACTTGTACTTGTCAAGACTCCTTCACTGGTGGTGCTGTGTCTCCATTTACATCAGGCAGAGGGTGGAAATATAATCCCTGGGGATTTTATGGAAAGGAGGCAAATCAGCAAGTCAGGCGTCTCAACCACCTCTGCTCCCACTCCTCTCCACCTCCAACTACACTTCACAGTTACAGTGCAGCGTGTCTTCAGGGTTGTGCTAATGGCCCGGAACAGTGAGTGGTAAGAACACCTCATGAACCAGTATTTCCTTCTGGAATCATTGTAGGTTTTTATTTTTGTTTGAGAACTGTTGGATTGCCCTCCACATGTCCAAACATTCAAATCTTTAAAAGCCTTCCATCTATATTCTGATTCCTAGCCAATCAGTTTTCATTTTTAAAATATCTGTATTTTAAAAATAGAAAACCATATAAATCTATTTCATTTATAATGTTTAATATTTTGGACTCTTTTTAATAAACAAAGTAAACATTTATTGATTTGTAAGTCGCTTTTTGGTTGTTGGTTCTTTAATGATGTTGTTAGTTGTCTTAAAGGTATAATCTATTAATTTAACCTTGGTTGAGAGAAAAAGCTGAATTAAAGGTATGAAACTTATTTATCTATGTTTAGACTCACAGGGAAGCTTGATAAAACAATGAGAAGAGCTTGGACACTGGATTCCAAATACATGATTTCAAATCCCAGGAAGATCATTTGCTATGGCCTTGGGCTAGTTAATGAGATGTTCTGCACCCTATTTAAAAAGAAAAATGGAATATGATCCTAAACAATTAAAGGTGAGGCATTTTATTCCCATTGGTACAACTGATAAGGAGGACATGTAATCCAAAACATTTTACAGACAGATTCAGGGACAAAATATCTTTGTTTTTGTTTTTGTTTTAAGAGATTAGCTGTTTTTTCTGTTGTTGTTGTTTTTTTTTTTTCTTAAGATTTTATTTATTTATTTGTCAGAGAGAGAGAGAGAACACAAGCAGGCAGAGCATCAGGCAGAGGGAGAGAGAGAAGCAGGCTCCCGGCTGAGCAAGGAGCCCAATGCAGGACTCGGTCCCAGGAACCTAGAATCATGACCTGAGCCGAAGGCAGACACTTAATTGACTGAGCCACCCAGGCATCCCCAAAATATCTTTTCCAAGAGAGCAGTCTGCACTTGGTGAATTTGTCATGACCCCAGATTGTGAGCACTGCGAGTGAAGACCTGGGAGAATAGTTTAAAATCAGACCTTCCCCCTTCTACCTCAGCACAGGGAGTGGAGAAGATTTTAATCTGAGGACAGATTGAAACTTCAATAGGCATCAGATTTTTAACACTTGAAAATGAGATCTGAGTAACCCCAAATCTCTGGTGTATTTGCAAGATTAACTTTCAGAGATAAGAAAACCCAACAGAGCCAGTTTTTAGGGCAGTAGAAGAACAATAATAAAGCTACTTCCTCATTGTCCAACATTGAGTCTAGCCAACCCAGTAAACAGTCCTGTCTGTAAGGCGCCTGGCATGTGGTCTGAGTTCAAGGTAGGCTAGTGCTTTCCCTGTCCTGTTTCCTCCTTTGTCTAGTTCTGGGTTCTTCACTAGTAGGTCCTCATCTATGCAGGGGTCACTGTGAGATCTCCATGAGACTCACATGTTGCTTCATTCATACACTTTCCAGTTTCCTGGGCTCCTTTATGTCCCTATGTCCCTTCTTAAAGCATAGTTTCAAAAATAGGGAAATAGGGCCCAGAAAGAATATGAACAGAAAAGAGATGAATTTTAAGTTAGCCATATTCTAAACCTCACGCAGTTGGGTCAAACGTGTTTTTAACACTGCTCAGGTACCATAGGTTTTCAATGGAGTGTAGAAAAAAATATTTTTTGACAGTTATACCATATTGAGGCTTTAATTCCTATGGGTTTTCTATTGCATGTTCTTCTATAAACTCACAAATGTATAAATGTTAGCACGATCGAGGTTTTTGAGCTAATTCAACAAGTCTTGCTAATTTTATCTAAGTGAAGAGGAACAGCAGGGTGCTTGAAAAAAATCAATAAAAATATATCGTTCACAGGGCGCCTGGGTGGCTCAGTGGGTTAAAGCCTCTGCCTTTAGCTCAGGTCATGATCCCAGGGTCCTGGGATCGAGCCCCACATCGGGCTCTCTGCTCGGCAGGGAGCCTGCTTCCCCCTCTCTCTGTTTGCCTTTCTGCCTACTTGTGATCTCTCTCTGTCAAATAAATAAATAAAATCTTAAAAAAATATATCGTTCACAATTTTAAAAGAAATGCCATAATATTAATCAATAAATGAAATGAAACTTACTTTTGAAAAATTCCTTAAAGGGAATGCTTTGTTGAGTACACGAGATTCCCAAATAATATATTAGTATTTTCTATAGAAAGGTGAAAAGATCTTAAATGTGTTTGGAAAGTTCATTCTCCCATGAAATTTAATATTCTACCTCATGTCTTAATATTTTTTAGCAGATTTCTCTCCTTCATTAGTATGATATTAAAGTTAAACTTTAATAGCTTCTAATAACCAGCCTTTATTCTAATTATCCTGAATTCCAAACCTGTAGAATTGAATGCAAAATCAAAAAATTAATACTCTTTTCTTTTGATTATAATTTCCATCAACATCAGGAGATACTGGGTGAATTGAAATGTAGTGCAAGATGGGGATATGCACAGGATAATGCAGAAACCCATAGCACAACTGAGTGGAAGTCAGGGCTAGATACTGGGTTGAAAGCTTTAAAACCACCACTATAGTGGGTTGGGGTCATAACAGAAGGCTTTGAACCAAGCAGGCAATCTCTGGGGCCCACAGCATGCACGGACACAGTAACATCCCTCCCTAGGTGAGACGAGCAGAACCACAGGGGCTACCGGGAGCCTGCTGGCAAGACCTCTGACAGTGGGAAGTTGGGTAGCCAGACACTGAACTGGGACTCAAGGCAAGAACTCCACTCAGTCTTTGAGAGAAACAAAATGGTACAAAGCAGGTGTCTGAAGATTTGGGGAGGTTCCATCCAGAAATGTTACCATAATTAGCACACAAAATGAACACCAGATTAGCTTCAAATGTGTTTATCCCAGATCATAGCATTAAATGAATCCCTTTGGCCTAAAATCAAAATGGTGCTAGTAGCTGGTGGTACACTAAAGCGGCAAGTGGGTTCAAGAAAGCAGGAACCTAATGTGGTATTTTGGTGTGCATTTTTAAATTTCTGTTAGATCCTTGAAAAAACTAGTCATCATTCTGACTCAGTGTTTCCAGCTCCAAGATGAAATTATCTTTGTGTACATTTCCTAGGGGAAAGTTGAGGGAATTTATGTGATTATGGCAACAGAGTATTTTACATCTATTTTTTAGATTGGAAAGTCTCAAAGTCAAAGCTTGGTGTAGACAAGGCTAAAATGGAAGCAATATACATGCATACATGCAATTGTGAAATATGTTATCCTTAGGAAGTGTCACATTAAACTTTAACTGAATGAAAGAACCTATTCTTATCATCAGCAGAGCCCCCAGATTTTATACTTGTAACCATACAAACACACAAGGACACGTTCTATACAATTTCAGTCTTCTCCCTTTTCTGTACATAAAAATGTATATTGGTTTGAATAGAATCTATATATGAACGTACATCATGCAAGTATGTAATAGGAAAGAAGCAACAAGGCTCTAAAATTAAATAAACAGAAAGAGAAGTGTTTACTTCGTCCAAAGCTCAATGCAATCACTTCTTAGCCTTTTACAGGAAAGAGGCCAGAATTCAATAGCAAGTTTTCTAAACAGTTTATTAAAGTAGAAGACAAAACTCTTCCTCCAATCAGAAAGAAAAATTGTGAGTGAAGAAAATATAAACTCTGACAAGAGCTGCCTGGGATCCTTAATGGAGCATAAGTGTTCCTAAGATCTGGGGAGAAATAAAAGTCATCTCTACAGAACAAAAAATGGAAACAGGCTCATTTCATTGAAATTCCTCTTCCTTTTCTACATGCCTTGTTGGGAGACCTGAACATCCCCAAGTTCAACTTTTCATTTCCGTCATGCTCTACAGAAAAAACTCCAGTTATGATAAATTTCTTTTGCGCTCCATTACCCTTTGACTTTTATTTCTTTTTTTTTTTTTCCTTTTTACTGGTATCCAGTCACATTTACCAGTTTTCTTTCCCAGTTTTCTGTTGTTTTTGACTTGTGTTGTATAGTAGAATACCACTTTCTTATTTTTCCCATTTATCCTTGCTCCCCTCTCTCTGTCTCTTCCTCCTTGCCTCTCTCAGTTAGAAGAGATGTTGTATTAGCTAGCCACACTTTCTTTTGGGTCAGTTTTCTTCACAGAAGCAATGGAATGCATTCGTTTTCCTTTGGGCAAGCCTCCACTTTTCAATGCAATGCATTTGAGATTTCTTCACCAGCTCTTTGTGAAATTTGATTTTTATTGTCTAGATATTTTTGTTAGAATCTTCACTTGAGATTGAGACTCTTTTCATTGGCTTCTCAGAATAATATCCAATAATCTAATATGCTTGAGAACTGATACATCTCCAACCCCCCAATTACCCTGCATTTCCAATCTGGGATCCAGCTCCTTCTCCCACTCCATATTCTTGGAAGATGCCTGAAACACCTGTTATGGGGCACCTGGATGGTTCAGTTGGTTAAGCATCTGCCTTTGGCTTAGGTCATGATCCCAGGATCCTGGGATTGAGCCCCACATCAGGCTCCCTGCTCATTGGAGAGCCTGCTTCTCCCTCTTTCTCTGCCTGCTGCTCCTCCTGTTTGTGCCTGCACTCTCTCTCTCTGACAAATAAATAAAATAAAATCTTTTTAAAAATAAAAAATAAAACACCTGCTGCCCTAAGAGAACTCACTCACTCTCAGTTTCAACTATGTGAGTTAGTTTCAAATCTACACACCAGTCTCAGAATCACCAATAGGATTCTTAATCCCACATTTCCAGTTTTCTAAAAGGTTACTTTGAACTGTGTTCCACTAAATTTTCAGACTTAGCATCTTCTGAACTGGTAGTTTTCAAATTTTTCTAAAACAGATCCCTTTCTAGACTAAGTCTTAAGTGGAAACCCAGTATTTTATCAGATTGAAGTTAATACAATAGCAAATACTTACTGTGAAATCCTTAAATGTAGCAATTGAGTCATTTTGCTACATACATATGTATGTAGATAAAAAGTTATGGATGATGATTGAGGTGTATTTCTGTAGGTTGGTCTAAATTCAGAAAAAGAAATTGAAAAACAACAACCTTTCTTCAGTACTTTTGTGAGAATTCTTAATTTGAGCACAGAGACAAAATATGCTGCTTTATGAAAGAGGTAACACAGATGCTCCTATTCACGTCCTCAGTGTCCACCAGTGAGTTAACATTTATCTATTATGCATATGAGGGAATGTGTTCTTTTAAATTAAAATTTGTTTATAGTTCATTTTTAAATTATGTTCTCTGACTTTTGGAAACCCTGAAACTCTTCTAAGGAACTATAATAATTCATAAAGCACATTTTAAAAGCCATTCTTCTTTTTCATAATGTGTTCATCATTTCTCATCAAAAACTATTTTTTCACCCTAATATTTGTATCCTTTTGGCAAAATGATTGCTACCCCTTATTTTTTTTTCACATGTAATCACAAATCATCTTATTGCTAATGTCAGTGTATTTGAATTTCATAATGTTCTTTCTTTTCTATGGCACTGCAATTGCTCTTGTCCGCACTCGTATTCCCTCACATCTGGATGGTCAAAAATGGCCTTTCTATTCTCTACCATGTTCCAATATATCCTGCATTCTGCAACCTGACGAAAATACTGCTATTCTCACATTGGTCCCTTACACACAAAATTTCAACAGCCCTCTGCTGTCCAGGAAATAAATGCCAAATAGTTCTGCTTAATGCCTATAATAACATTCATTATTTAAGTCCTTTACTCTTTACATCTCCAACATGAAACACAAATGAATACACACCTGCACACACAACCCTAACTGAAACACATGCCCCCCTCACTCCCCATCTGTCAAATTCATATCTAAATCCATTCTGGGGTCTTCCTTTATTGCTTCCCTAACTACTCAGAATAATTTTATTTTCTCCCATCTCTGATTTCTCTTGTCCTTGAGGTTGATACCATATTTTTTAGCTGATAATTATACACTGTTCACTTTTTCTCATTATTTTATATATGCAAATCTCCTCCAAACTAGATGGCATGTCTTTTGAGAAAAAGAACCTCTTTTTTCATCTTTCCTCCCTCCCTACCCCATACACACTCACAGTGACTAAAACAGGCTGGGCTTGAAGAGCAACTTCACAGAATCACATGACAATTATCCTCCTTCAATCTTCTTATTAAATTCCTAATTCTTTTATTTTTAGCTCTCAAAGAACTTTTTTGGTTTTCATTACCTCTGTGACTTTTTCCCGAATTGTGTACATATTCTGCATAACTCACTTGGCTATATTAAATTTAACTCAAGCCTTGGGTTGGGGAAGTACTTTCAACACTAGTGATTATCAGATTCCTTTATAAAATAGAGAGGATATAGCATCCTGAATCAGAAGACTATTTTAAAATTATACATGACCTTTTACACACACACACACACACACACACACTCACACAGTGATGTGTGCCCCTAGGCTGGTCTTCTGCCCTAATCACATACTGAGAACCAATACCTGAAAGGGTACTAATGTGCTATTGTCATATGTCTGGAATGTGTCAAAATGAAGAAAGAAACATGAAAGAATTTAAAATGAAAAGAAAAAAATATTTGACTACATTAACATTAAAAAATGTGATTCACCAAAAGTATCATAATTATAATTTAAATCAAATAACAATAAGATTTAGATTTCTTCTTACTCCCTCCCTTGAACCAGCCCTGGAGAAACCACAGAGAACAAGAACCAAGGATCTGAAAAAATTATACAAAACCTGTGCCAGCTGCCAGCTTCAGACAGACTGATAGCATCTTGGACAGAAAGGACAGGGATAGTCTCAGAGGCAGCCTTAGCATCTGGCTCAGAACATTCTGTCACAACTTTGAAAGAATACACAGGAGGAGATATATTTTTCTTCTCTTTACATTGCTTTGGACAATTATTGCCTGCCCCATAGCCACAGAAAGCCTAGGCCTCCTGGTTTTGTGGAGATGGATGAATATAGAAGAGGATTCAAGGATAGTACAAAATCCCACTGGGACCAGGAGCTGGCATAAACTGGTGTGAGCAGACTGGATAACCCTAGGCACATTATTTGCCTTCCCTCACTCCAAAGACCAGGGCTCACATCATTCCAAAGAAATGACCCCTTCTAAAGTTGCCTCCATCTAAGGGGATTTTAAAGACGAATCTTTGAGATTAAATGGTCTACCTAATGGCTCTGTATTACCTTGAACTGTGTGTGCTGGCCTCCCCTCTTGCCCTTTCCTAAAAGTCAGAGAAGACAGACTCTTCCAGACCTTTGTTTTTTCCCTGCTACATATTACAAGTCAGAGCAGGAAGACATTCTAAGAGAACACAAACATACAAACCAACATGACTAGGATCTTAGAAGAACAATCCTTTCAACAAAGAAAGCAAAATCAACAATGAGTATCACATGAAACAGTTATTAAAATAGAAAAATAATTTTAGACAATAATGATAAATGCCCTCAAAAATGTTAAAATTAGTATTAGTAATATTTAGTAGGATGGAGTCACAAACAGGAAGCAGAAATATTAGAAAGAAAACAGTTACAATAGGTTAAGATAAGTAAGTAGTAGGATATAAATAGTCGAGAAAGTAATTAGTGCACCTATAGATTATATTGAAGAAATATCCTTGAGGATAGCATGAAAGGCAAAAGGGAAATAAAATATAAAGGAAAAGCTAAGAGATGTGGAGGAGAGAAGCAGAAAAACTGGCCCATGGAAAATAGAAATATTATGAAAAGATAAAATAAACAGGAATTTTAATGATATATAAGGACATCAGATAGTTCTAAAAGCTTCCTACAAAGAAATAAGAACCAGATCTATGTGAGACTTCTTAACACTAACTTTAATTAGGTAATGGAGTAATATATTTTAAGTATTTAAAGAGATCAACTTTGAACCTAAAACTTTTAGATCAGCCAGATTAACATTTAACTATGAACAAACACACATAAAGGCCAACTTCCCCAACATTCTTTGAGGCAGGGTGTGGCTCTGTGGTTTTATCTGGGCCAAGGGAAAATGACCTGAAGTATGACACTTCCTCATAAAATATGTGATCCTACTGTTCCCCATATTTTGGCAATATTGGTGATCAAGCCAGTTTGGGAGCTATGTATTGGAGGTAGCATTGCCTCTATCAGTCCTGGTCCATGAATGACCACGTGGAACACACCACATCCCCTGGAGTTGATTGTTCTTTGTGTAAGGAAGAGAGTATTTTTTATTGTGTCACATTAGTGCTGTTTTGTGGATTATCTGTAACTGCAGCTTATGTTACTTTAATACAAGAATTTTATATTTTGTAAAGGAGTAACAGAGGAGGAAGATATAACAATCATAAACATACATGCACCTAATGATATACTTCCAACATGCATAAAACAACAACCACAGAAGTGAGGAAAAAATAAAACAATGGTACCTGGAGATTTCAGTCCATCCCACTCTAAAACTGAGGACCACACAGACCAAAAAACAAACAGAACTATAATCAGTAAACTTGAACTACTTGGCATCATTGGGCCTTGTTAGATGTCTACAACTAACAAAAAATGTTCCTTCTTTTTAAGCACATGAAAAATAATTTATGAAGTGAGTGAAGCATTAGTCTAGTGAGAAAGTTTTAATTATTCCCAA
Organism: Lontra canadensis; assembly: GCF_010015895.1. NCBI lineage: Eukaryota > Metazoa > Chordata > Mammalia > Carnivora > Mustelidae > Lontra > Lontra canadensis. The sequence continues at coordinate 122,524,154 of NW_022630995.1, read as the reverse complement.
ATCAAAATGTTATGGATTGTGCTGGAGCAAGACAAAGCATCATGCAGTAAAATTAGAAACAAATAAAATTATACATTTAAAATTTAACATTTTCCTTATTTTCAATTTTGCTTTTACCTGTTTTAGGAATTCAGGTTATGTAAGTCTTATAAAATGAGCAGAAAAGTTTTTCTTTTCTCCTTTTTCTGGAAATACTTGTATTTGAAAGAAAACGATTTCCTGACAGCTGGTGAACTCTTCTCAAAAAAGTGCTTAGAGAATAGGGAGAAGATGGTGTTTGGTGAATATTTTTAATTTCTTTCAGGTTTTTTTTTTTATTTTATTTTTTATTAACATATAATGTATTATTAGCCCCAGGGGTACAGGTCTGTGAATTGCCAGGTTTACACGCTTCACAACACTCACCATAGCACATACCCTCCCAAATGTCCATAACCCAACCACCCTTCCTCTACCCCCTTAACCCATCTCCCCGGCAACCCTCAGTTTGTTTTGTGAGATTAAGAGTCTCTTATTGTTTGTCTCCCTCCTGATCCTACCTTGTTCCATTTTTTTCCTTCCCTACCCCCCAAACTCCCCATATTGCCTCTCAACGTCCTCATATTAGGGAGCTCATATGATAATTGTCTTTCTCTGGTTGACTTATTTCACTCAACATAATATCCTCTAGTTCCATCCATGTCATCAAAAATGGCAAGATTTCATTTCTTTTGATGACTGCATAGTATTCCATTGTATGTATGTATGTATGTGTATATATATCACATCTTCTTTATCCATTCACCTGTTGATGGACATCTAGGTTCTTTCCATAGTTTGGCTATTGTGGACATTGCTGCTATAAACATTCAGGTGCACGTGCCTCTTCGGATCACTACATTTGTATCTTTAGGGTAAACACCCAGTAGTGTGATTGCTGAGTCATAAGGTAGCTCTATTTTCAACTTTTTGAGAAACCTCCATGCTGTTTTCCAGAGTGGTTGTACCAGCTTGCATTCTCACCAACTGTGTAGGAGGGTTCCCCCTTCTCTGCATACTTGCCAACACCTGTCATTTCCTGACTTGTTAATTTTAGCCATTTCTGACTAGTGTGTGGTGGTATCTCATTGTGCTTTTGATTTGTATTTCCTTGATGCCGAGTGATGTGGAGCACTTTTTCATGTGTCTGTTGGCTATCTGTATGTCTTCTTTGCAGAAATGCCTGTTCATGTCCTCTGCCCATTTCTTGATTGGATTATTTGTTCTTTGGGTGTTGTGTTTAATAAGTTCCTTATAGATTTTGGATACTAGCCCTTTATCTGATATGTCATTTCCAAATATCTTATCCCATTCTGTCAGTTGTCTTTTGGTTCTGCTGTTTCCCTTGCTGTGCAAAAGCTTTTGAATTTGATGAACTCCCAATAGTTCATTTTTGCCCTTGCTTCCCTTACCTTTGGTGATGTTTCTAGGAAGAAGTTGCTGCAGCTGAGGTCAAAGAGGTTGCTGCCTGTGTTCTTCTCAAGGATTTTGATGGATTCCTTTCTCACATTGAGATCCTTCATCCATTTTGAGTCTATTTTCATGTGTGGTGTAAGGAAATGGTCCAGTTTCATTTTTCTGCATGTGGCCGTCCAATTTTCCCAAAACCATTTGTTGAAGAGACTGTCTTTATTCCATTAGACATTCTTCCTGCTTTGTCAAAGACTAGTTGACCGTAGAGTTGAGGGTCTATTTCTGGGCTTTCTATTTTGTTCCATTGATCTATGTGTCTGTTTGTGCCAGTACCATACTGTCTTGAGGATGACAGTTTTGTAATAGAGCTTGAAGTCTGGAATTGTGATGCCACCAACTTTGACTTACTTTTCCAAGGTTCCTCTGGCTATTTGAGGTCTTTTCTGGTTCCATATAAATTTTAGGATTATTTGTTCCATTTCTTTGAAAAAAAATGGATGGAATTTTGATAAGGATTGTATTAAATGTGAACATTCTTTTAGGTAGCATAGACATTTTCAAAATATTTGTTCTTCCAATCCATGAGCATGGAACATTTTTCCATTTCTTTGAGTCCTTTTCAGTTTCTTTCATGAGTACTTTATAGTTTTCTGAGCACAGATTCTTTGCCTCTCTGGTTAGGTCTATTCCTAGGTATCTTATGGTTTTGGGTGCAATTGTAAATGGGACGGACTCCTTAATTTCTCTTTTTTCTGTCTTGCTGCTGGTGTATAGAAATCCAACTGATTTCTGTGCATTGATTTTATATTCTGACACTTTACTGAATTCCTGTACAAGTTCTAGCAGTTTTGGAATGGAGTCGTTTAGGTTTTCCACATAAAGTATCATATCATCTGCAAAGAGTGAGACTTTGACTTCTTCTTTGCTGATTTGGATGCCTTTAATTTCTTTTTGTTGTCTGACTGCTGAGACTAGGACTTCCAGTACTATGTTGAATAGCAGTGGTGATAATGGACATCCCTGCCATGTTTTTGACCTTAGCGGAAAAGCTCTCAGTTTTTGTCCATTGAGAATGATATTCGCTGTGGATTTTTCACAGATGACTTTGATGATATTGAGGTATATACCCTCTATCCCTACACTTTGGAGAGCCTTGATCAGGAAAGGATACTGTACTTTTTCAAATGCTTTTTCAGCATCTGTTGATAGTATCGTATGGTTCTTATTTGTTCTTTTATTAATATATTGTATTACATTGATTGATTTGCAGATGTTGAACCAACCTCGCAGCCCTGGAATAAATCCTACCTGGTTGTCGTGAATAATCCTTTTAATGTACTGTTGGCTCCTATTGGCTAGTATTTTGGTGAGAATTTTTGCATCTGTGTTCATCAAGGATATTGGTCTATAATTATTCTTTTTTGATGGGGTCTTTGTCTGGTTTTGGAATCAAGGTAATGCTGGCCTCATAAAATGAGTTTGGGAGTTATCCTTCCATTTCTATTTTTTGGAACAGTTTCAGGAATAGGAATTAATTCTTCTTTAAATGCTTGGTAAAATTCCTCTGGGAAGCCATCTGGCCCTGGTCTCTAATTTCTTGGGAGATTTTTGATGACTGCTTAAATCTCTTTACTGGTTATGGGTCTGCTCAGGTTTTCTGTTTCTACCTGGTTCAGTTGTGGTACTTTATGTCCCTAGGAAAGCATCCATTTCTTCCAAATTGCAATTCTTCCAAATTTGCTGGTGTATAGTTGATAATAATATGTTCTTATAATTGTTTGTATTTCTTTGGTGTTGTTTGTGATCTCTCCTCTTTCATTCATGATTTTATTAATTTGGGTCCTTTCTCTTTTCTTTTGGATAAGTCTGACTGGGGTTTATCAATCTTATTAATTCTTTCAAAGAACCAGCTCCTAGTATAGTTGATTTGTTCTACTGTTCTTTTGGTTTCTATTTCATTGATTTCTGCTCTGATCTTTATGATTTCTCTTCTCCTGCTGGCTTTAGGCTTTCTTTGTTGTTCTTTCTCCAACTCCTTTATGTTTAGGGTTAGGTTGTGTATTTGAGAACTTTCTTGTTTCTTGGGAAAGGCTTGTATTGCTATACATTTTCCTCTCAGAACTGTCTTTGCTGTGTCCCACAGATTTTGAACGATTGTATTTTCATTATCATTTGTTTCCATGAATTTTTCAATTCTTCTTTAATTTCCTGGTTGACCCATTCATTCTTTAGTATGATGCTCTTTAGTCTCCATGTTTTTGTTTTTTTTTCCAAATTTCCTCTTGTGATTGAGTTCTAGTTTCAGAGCATTGTGGTCTGAAAATATGCAGGGAATGATCCCAATCTTTTGGTACCAGTTGAGACCTAATTTGTGACCAGGATGTGATCTATTCTGGAGAATGTTCCATGTACACTAGAGAAGAATGGGTATTCTGTTGCTTTGGAATGGAATGTTCTGAATATATCTGTGATATCCATCTGGTCCAGTGTGTCATTTAAGGCCATTATTTTCTTGTTGATCTTTTCTTGGATGATCTGTCCATTTCAGTGAGGGGTATGTTAAAGTCCCCTACTATTATTGTATTATTGTGAATGTGTTTCTTTGATTTTGTTATTCATTGGTTTATAAAGTTGTCTGCTCCCATGTTTGGGGCACAGATATTTAAAATTGTTAGATCTTCTTGTTGGACAGATCCTTTGAGTATGCTATAGTGTCCTTCCTCATCTCTTATTATAGTCTTTGGCTTAAAATCTAATTTATCTTGTATAAGGATTGCCACCCCAGCGTTCTTTTGATGTCCATTAGCATAGTACATTGTCTTCCACCACCACCCCCACTTTAAATCTGGAGGTGTCTTTGGGTCTAAAATGAGTTTTTGCTAGACAGTATATTGATGGGTTTGTTTTTTTATCCATTCTGATACCCTGTGTTTTTTGATTGGAGCATTTAGCCCATTTATATTCAGGGTAACTGTTGAAATATATGAATTTAATGCTATTGTATTGCCTGTTAGGTGACTGTTACTGTATGTTGTCTCTGTTCCTTTCTGGTCTACTTTTAGGCTCTCTCTTTGCTTGGAGGACCCCTTTCAATATTTCCTGTAGGACTGGTTTGGTGTTTGCAAACACCTGGAAACTTTTATTTGTTTGTCCTGGAAACTTTTTTATCTCTCCTATTTTCAATGATAGCCTAGCTGGATATAGTATTCTTGGCTGCATGTTTTTCTCGTTTAGTGCTCTGAATATATCATGCCAGTTCTTTCTGGCCTGCCAGGTCTTTGTGGATAAGTCTGCTACCAATCTAATATTTTTACCATTGTATGTTACAGGTTTCTTTCCTCAGCTGCTTTCAGGATTTTCTCTTTATTACTAAGACTTGTAAGTTTTCCTATTAGGTGACAGGTTGTGGGCCCATTGTTATCGATTTTGAGGGGGGTTCTCTGCACCTCCTGGATTTTGATGCTTGTTCCCTTTGCCATATTAGGGAAATTCTCTACAATAATTCACTCCAATATACCTTCTGTCCCCCTCTCTTTCTTCTTCTTCTGGAATGCCAATTATTCTAACGTTGTTTCATCTTATGGTATCACTTATCTCTCGAATTCTCCTCTCATGATCCAGTAGTTGTTTGTCTCTCTTTTGCTTAATTTCTTTATTCTCCATCATTTGGTTTTCTATATCACTAATTCTCTCTTCTGCCTCATTTATCCTGGCAGTAAGAGCCTCCATTTTTTATTGCACCTCATTAATACCTTTTTTGATTTCAGCTTGGTTAGATTTTAGTTTTGTTTCTCCAGAGAGGGCCTTTATTTCTCCAAACAGGTTTCTCTAATATCTTCTATGCCTTTTTTGAGCCCAGCTAGCACCTTGAGAATTGTCATTCTGAACTCTAGATCTGACATATTACCAACGTCCTTATTGATTATGTCCCTGGCCTTCGATACTGCCTCTTGTACTTTTTTTGTGGTGAGTTTTCTGCCTTGTCATTTTATCCAGATAAGAATATATAAATGAGAGAATAAAATACTAAAAGGGTGACAAAGAACCCAGAAAACTGTGTGCTAACCAAATCAGAAGAGACCCCAAATTGTGGGGAGAAGAAAGGGGAAAAAATGTTCTAAATATTAAAAAAAAAAGAAAATATATATATTAGACTGGTGAATAGAACAGAGGCACCCACTTAATTTTGGGAGTATTTTGGTCTCTTAGAAGAAACTACCTCCCAAAATTATAAAGAAAAAAAAATATATATGTATATATATATATATATATATATATATATATATACACACACACACACACATACGTATATATGTGTGTGTATACACACACACACACACACAAAATAGAGGTAAACACAATGAAGGGACAGAATATGACTGTAAATATGAAAATTTTAAAAAAATCTGAAAAAGGAGTTGATAAGATAAGTTGGTTGGGAAAAGAAAGAAAAAGAAAGTGGAGAGAATTTGCTCAGGCTGGAGACTGGAACAAACCCTGTGCTAGATTTAGGGTATATTTTAATCTATTAGAAGAAGTTGTATACCAAAATTTTTTAGAAGAATAAACCCTATTATGTATACAAAAAATAAAGTTAGATACAATGAAGGATAAAATATGACTATAATAATGAAGGTTCAGGGGCACCTGGGTGGTTCAGTGCGTTAAGCCTCTGCCTTCAGCTCAGGTCATGATCTCAGGGTCCTGGGATCAAGCCCTGCATTGGGCTCTCTGCTCAGTGGGAAGCCTGCTTCCACCTCTCTCTCTGCCTGCCTCTCTGCCTACTTGTGATCTCTCTCTCTGTCAAATAAATAAATAAATTCTTTTAAAAAAATAGTGAAGGTTCAAAAGATAAACTAGTTTAAAAAACGTTAAAAGGAGAATGAGTAAAAGTTAAAAGAAATCAGAATAAGAAAAAATAAAATTTAAGAAAATTAATTAACTTTGCAAGACTAAAGAATCATGGGGAGAAAGCCATTAATTCCACACTTTGCTTTCTTCTCCTCTGGAATTCTGCTGTTCTCTTTGATCAGTGAGCTTGGTCTTGGCTGGGTCTTCTTGCTGATCTTCTGGTGGGAGGGGCCTGTTGTAGTGATTCTTTTTTTTTTTTTTTTTTAAGATTTTATTTATTTACCCGACAGACAGAGATCACAAGTAGGCAGAGAGGCAGGCAGAGAGAGGAGGAAGCAGGCTCCCCGCGGAGCAGAGAGTCTGATGTGGGGCTCGATCCCAGGACCCTGGGACCATGACCTGAGCCGAAGGCAGAGGCTTTAACCCACTGAGCCACCCAGGCACCCTGTTGTAGTGATTCTTAAGTATTGTTGCCCAAGGAATTGATCCACCCTTGCCAGGGGCCGGGCTAAGTAATCTGCTTGGTTCAGCTCTCTGGAGCTTTTGTTCCCTGAATGCTTTCCATAGAGCTCCGGAGGATGGGAATGAAGATGGCAGCCTCCCCATCTCCAGCCCAGAGGAGCTGAGAGCTTGGGGCCCCACTCCTCCATATGCCCTCAGAGAAAGGAGTTCAATCACTTCCATCTCCCTGGCTTCCAGTCAGGCTCTGGCCTCACCTGGCCTGTGACTGAGCATCTCTGTCTCTGGCACACAGCCCTGCCTTGAGTCTCCAAACCCAGCAGATCCATGCTGCTCTACCAGGGAGATCTCTCCGGATCTTCCACTTGTGGGGTCCCTGCTCAAAGAGCAGTTGTCTGACTGTGCCACACATCACAGTTTAAGGTAACCCTGGGATGATAGCTCACTCCTCTGCAACATCTCTATAGCCAGCTTCCCTGTTCTAATACCTGTCAGCTCTGTGACACTCAGTCACCCCCAATCCTTCTGTGACCTTGCAGAACCTAAGACCACACTGTCCCCACGAGGGCTCCACCCTCGCTTAGCCTCTGGAGAAATGTACCTCAGTGGAGCAGACTTCTAAAAGTTCCAGTTTTGTGCTCAGTTGCTTCACCACTTGCCAGACCCTGCCCCTTCCCCCGTGGTCTATCTTTCCATTGTTTTGGATTCACTTTTCTGCAAGTCTTACCTTTCAGAAAGTGGTCAATTTTCTGTTTCTAGAATTGCTGCTCTTCTTCTCCTCAATCTCCTGTTGGATTTGTACATGTTCAGAATGGTTTGATAAGCTATCTAGCTGATCTCCTGCTACCTGATGTCATCTCAGCCTGCTACTCCTCCACCATCTTGACTCCTGTCCCTTAATTTCTTTCAGTTTTATTGACTATTCTAATTTTATATTTATTCCTGAGTCTTAATACTAATATATATTTTTCTGGAAATGTATTTATTTAATCTAGATTTTTAAAATGAATTAGCATATAGTTTGTCCACAGTACATGTGCACTTACAGTTGTGTGTCTGCTTTTGTTTGAAATGTAATTGTTTGGGACTGAGTTAATGATATTCCCTTGGTTCCAGGTACCATGTCATTTCATGGTCACACCAGACCACTCTGTTTTACTTCTTTATATAATCACTTCATCTTTTTGCTTAAGTACCTACCCTACCAACTTGGACAACCATTCAAATGTGTTTATTAAATATATTCTTTGTATGTTTTTTTTTAATGTATATTGTGTTGTGTGCATACATATTTTAATTTATTTTTTAATTTAATTTTATTTTTTCATTGTTCCAAGATTCATTGTTTATGCATCACACCCAGTGTTCCATGGAATACGTTTCATCCTTAATAACCACCACCAGGCTCACCTAAACCCCACTTCCCCTCCACAACCCTCAGTTCGTTTCTCAGAGTCCACAGTCTCTCATGGTTCATCTCCCCCTCTGATTGCTCCCAATTCACCCTTCCTTCCTTCTCCTAATGTCCTCCATGTTATTCCTTAGGCTCCACAAGTAAGCGAAACCATATGATAATTGACTCTCTGCTTGACTTATTTCACTCAGCATAATCTCCTCCAGTCCCATCCATGTTGATATAAAAGTTGGGTATTCATCCTTTCTGATGAGGCATAATACTCCATTGTATATATGGACCGTATCTTCTTTATCCATTCATCCGTTGAAGGGCATCTCAGCTCTTTCCACAGTTTGGCGATTGTGGCCATTGCTGCTATGAACATTGAGGTACAGATGGCCCATCCTTTCACTACATCTGTATCTTTGAAGTAATTACCCAGTAGTGCAATTGCAGGGTCATAGGGTAGCTCTATTTTTAATTTCTTAAGGAATCTCCACACTGTTTTCCAAAGTGGCTGTGCCAACTTGCATTCCCACCAATAGTGTAAGAGGGTTCCCCTTTCTCCACATCCTCTCCAACACTTGTTGTTTACCATCTTGTTAATTTTGGCCAATCTAGCTGGTGTAAGGTGGTATCTCAATGTGGTTTTGATTTGAATCTCCCTGATAGCTAATGATGATGAATATTTTTTCATGTGTCCTTTAGCCATTTATATGTCTTCTCTGGAGAAGTGTCTGTTCATGTCTTCTGCCCATTTTTTGATGTGATTATCTGTTTTGTGATTGTTGAGTTTGAGGAGTTCTTTATAGATCTCAGATATCAGCCCTTTATCTGTGACATCTTTAAGTGATTTTTTTTAAAAAGCCATTGTTCCTCAAATAAAATATATTTGAGGTCAGAATATTATTTATATAATAATTACTTATATAATTATTATATAATTATTTATATAATAATTACATACATACATTATAGCAATTGTGTAATTGTTATATAAGAGTTACAAATGGAAAATAATTCTGGAAATAAAAATACATTTTTGAACATAAAATATTTAATCACAGTGATTAGAAAGTCAAAGCGTCTAGATATAATAATCATCACCATAAAAGAATTATACATCTGCTTTTGTAGATAGAAAAATCTTCATGATAGTTTCAATGCTTGATTGCTCCATTACTGAATTTTCTATACAAATGAATGTTAAATATAATAGTCTTTCTAATGACATTGAAGTCCTTCTGTACCTTTTCAATAATAATTTTGAGAAGCTATGAGGAACAATTTTGCAAATTTAGGTGTAAATGACAGCTTCAGAAATATTCAGTAGTTCTAACGAACTATTGCAGTAAATATGTAAAATACTTCAATGATATCCATACTAAAATTTAAGATTTTATTTACTTATTTGTCAGAGAGAGAACACAAGCATGCAGAGTGGCAGGAAGAGGCAGAGAGAGAAGCAGGCTCCCTGCTGGACAAGAAGCCCGATGTGGGACTCAATCCCAGGACCCTGGGATCATGACCTGAGCCAAAGGCAGCAGCTTAACCAAATGAGCCACCCAGGAGTCCCCTTACTAAAACTTAAGACGGTCTTAATTTTTTTAGTTACTTGATGTACATAAATTGATGTACATAAATAATATATTCTCTACTGTGTTCGGGAATTTTTGCTAATTTTTATATTATTGCACTACCTTATATTCATTATAATTCTATTATTTATTTATATCATCTAAACAATGAAAAGACCACAATAAATGCAACTTTAGATCATAAATGGAACTTAAAAAATTTTATCCAATATAGAAAAATAAATTGATTTTAAAATTCAATTTTGGATTAATGTTAAACTAATCTTGGGATATACAGTTGAAGTGAATTTTCTTCCTCTTATTTTTTTTTCTGCATTTTCTCTTTGAAAGCTAGCTAAATACTTCATGTTAATTTGTTTTAGAATCAATAATATATTTTAATGAATAATATTACTTGAAATAATTTCTTTTTTTTTTCAAGATTTTATTTATTTATTTATTTGTCAGAAAAAGAGAGAGAGAAAGCACACAAGCAGGCCGAGAGGCAGGCAGAGGCAGAGAGAGAGGCAGGCTCTCTGTCGAGCAAGGAGCCCAATGCGGGACTCGATCCCAGGCCCCTGGGATCATGACCTGAGCCGAAGGCAGAGGCTTAATACACCGAGCCACCCAGGTATTCCTTGAAATAATTTCTTATTCTTCTCAATATTTCCAAGGACAGTTTATATATTTGATTTTTTTAGCATAAATTTGCTTATAATATTATTTTTACTGAAAATATAATGTCAAATTTGTATTAAGCCAAGAAATTTACAAGTGAACATTTTCTAAAGGATATTTTGTTTACATTTTAGAATTGATATCTTACTATCAACAACTTCTTTAAAAATAGAACTAAGTATCCTACTAAATAACTTATAAGACCTTGGTGATATCATTTTGATTATTTGCATCATATATTCTCTGGTGGTTTCACATCGTCAGGTGAATGCCTTTCAACAAATGCCAATGTTCCAAAAGGTAACAATAAGGAATATTAATGAAGTCAAGAATATTTTTTGTTAAAAGTTTAGAGAATGACTCAGCAAGATGGTAGACTAGGAGGTCACAGCCCTTGTGCCCTTACACAAATAGTGATTTTATAACTACTCATGAGTGAAAATAGCTGTGAGAGAGCTCTGGAATATAATTAAGAAGAGTACAAAAACTGAGGATGGCCATGTGGAAAAGCATAGAAAGCATTTTACGTGAGTCACCTTATATCACAAGCTGGCATAACTCAATGTTAAATGTGATTTCCTCAACTGTAGGATCTCCTACATCCCATGGTGGATTAGGAGAAGAGGAGGATTCCAGCAATCTTCACCACTGAGGGCCCCAGTAGGGGTGACTATACTTAGATTCAACACAAAAGACTTTCAGTCAAAAGCTGTCTCTAGAGACAAAGAAGGTAACTATATAATGACAAAAGGTCAACTCAATAGAAAGATACAATAATTATAAATATATATGCATTCAGCCTCAAACCACCTGAATACATAAGGCAAATATTGACATATCTGAAGGGAGAGATTGACAGCAATACAATAATAGTAGGATATGTCAATATGCTACTTTTAAAAATGTGTAGAACATACAGACAGAAAATCAGTAAAGAAACAACTGACTTAACATTATAGACCAAATGGACCTAACACACACAAATAGAACTTTTCACCTGCTTGTCAACTTTTCACAACTTTTCAAGAACTTTTCACATTCTTCTCAAATGCACATGGAACATTCTCCAAGGTAGATCACAGAACATATATTAAAAAATTTAAGATGATCAAAACTAATCCAACCAGAATGGAATGAAACTTGACATCAATAAAAAGAAACAAAAATTCACAAACAAGTGGAAACTAAATAATATATATTATACTAGAAATTGTAAAATACTAATAAAGGAGATTTTTTAAAAAGCACAGCTCAAATAGAAAGACATCCTGTACTCATGGGTTGGAAGAATTAGTATTGTTAAAATGTCTGTACTACTCAAAATGATCTGCAGATTCAATGCAATCCCTATCAAAACCCCAAAACCATTCTTTATAGAAAGAGACAAAAACAATCTTGAAATTCATTTGGAACTACAAAAGACCCTGAGTAGCCAAAACAATCTGCAGTAAGAAGAACAAAGCTGAAGGAATCATACTTCCTGATTTGAAAATACATTACAAATCTACAGTAATCAAAACAGTAAGATGCTGGCATAAAAATAGGCATGTATACCAGCGGGAACAGAATAGAGAACCCAGAAATAAATCCACACACCCACAGTCAACTGATCTTTAACAAGTTGACAAGAAAACACAATGGAGAAAGGTTAGTCTTTTTAATAAATGAGTTTGGGAAAACTGGTTGTCCATACATGTAAGAATTACATTGGACCTTTGTCCTATACCATATACAAAAGTCAACTCAAAATGAATTAAAAACTTAAACATAAGGTCTAGAATTGAAAACTACTAAAAGAAAACTTATAAAACTTCTTGGCATTGGTCTGGGTGATTTTTTTTTTTTTTTTTGGATATGATACAAAAAGCAGTCAACAAAAGCAACAGAAACAAAATAGACAAGTGGGACTATGTAAAACTAAAAGTTTCTGAGCTGCAAAAGAAATCCCAACAGAGTGAAAAGATAACCCACAAGATGGGAGAAAATACTTGCAAACCACATAACTAACAAGAGCTTAATATCCAAAGTATATAAGGTATTCCTATAAATCAATAACAAAAAACACACAAATAACCCCATTAAAAAATGGGTTAAGGATCTAAATAGAAATTTCTTTAAAGAAGAGATATAAATATCCAATAGGTACGTGAAATGTGCTCAACATCACTGATCATTAGGAAAATTAAGTCAAAACCACGGTGAGATATAACTTCACTACTGTTAGAATGGCTAGTATCAAAAAGACAAAATATAACACGTATTGTGAAAGATATGGAGAAAAGGGAACTATTGTATACTGTTGGTGGGAATGTAAGTAGGTTCAGTCATCATGGAAGACATTATGGAGTTTTGAAAAAAATTAAAAATAGAACTACTTGATGATCTGGCAATCTTGCTTCTGGGTATAGATCCAAAGAAAATGAAATCAGTATCTTGAAGAGATATCTGCACTCCCATGTTCATTGCAGCAGTATTCACAATAGCCAAAATATGGAAACTACTTACATATACATTAACAGATGAAATGAATAAAGAAAATGTGTTCTGTATATACACAATGGAATATTCAGACTTTAAAAAAATGAAATTCTACCTTTTAGAAAGATATGGAGTTGGAGAACATTATGCTAAGTGAAATATGGCAGGCACAGAAAGGTAAATGCTGTATGATCTTACTTAAGACTTTATATATATAGTATGTAGTATATATACTATATATAAATGTATTTACATATAATTGGAGAAGTTTTAGGTTCACAGCAAAATTGAGAGGAAGATACAGAGATTTCCTACATACTCTCTGTTCCCCACATGCACAGCTTCCCCCATTATCAACATTCCCTACCAGAGTAGAACATTTGTTATAATTGATGAACCTGCATTGACAAATAAATATATCAAAGCATCAAGTTGCATAATATACAGTCTTATTTGTTAATTATATCTCAGTAAATCTGGAAACAAGATATTTTTCATCTGTTGTGTTTATAAAAAAACAAAAACAAAAACCACTTAAAGAATGTACCTACCAAGAAATGTAAAAGTCATAACAGTTTTTATAATAAATTTTCATTCTATTAGTTTTTTACAGTATGTTAACAGCATCATCATATTCCTGGTTCCTGAACTTTTTCCTGTATTTTTATCTAGGTGAGGTTTTATAGGACTTTACATAAATTCATGCAATCCTGCTTCAGTTGTGTTATCTGTTAGGCAAAATTCTCCACATTATCTCAGATGGAACCACTTGTATTTTGGAAGTTATGTCTAACTCTATTATCTTTCACATTACTTTGCTCAGGAGCCATATCTACAAAATTGAGTAGAATTTAGAATCTTTTACATTATCAGAATAAATTTAATATATCATACCTGTGGTTATTTAAATTATTCATCTTTAGGGGATCCCCTGGGTGGCTCAGTTGGTTTAGTGTCTGTCTCTTAATTTCAGCTCAGGTCATGATAGTAGGGTAATGGGATCCAGCCCCAAGCCCAGCTTGGCACTCAGCACAAGTCTACTTGAGATTCTCTCTCTCCCTTTCCCTCTCCATCTCTGCCCACTTGCATTTTCTAAATAAATAAATAAACTCTTTTTAAAAATTAAAAAGATTATTAATTTTTTGTAATTTATTGCCTACAAATACATTATATTGTTTGTTGTTGATGTCTGTGCTCTGTACAAATGTTTTCCTATACCATCATCAAATTTTGGTACTGTTTTTGTCCAGTATTGGTGGGCATTCCTTTGTAATAAACAATTGCATAATCTCAGTGTTATACAAAGATAAGCATTTATTTTGCTCTAGTGCCTCTGGATTCACAGGGGTATTTGATCTAGCAATGCTGAGCTGGCTAGCTCTGCTATCCATGTGGCTCACTCATATATCTTCAGCTTGGCTATAGCTGAATAATGTAGGATGGGGTTGGTTTGGCTTGATTGAATGAAGTTGCTCTGTACCATATCCTCTTATCCTATTCTTGAGGCCAGCAGGTGAATCTGGGAATTCTTTTCCTGGTGAAGACAAATGTGCAAGAGAATCACAGAGTGCTTTTCAAATCTTCAGTCATGTGGAGCCCATGAACATTTCATTGGTTGGAGGAAGTTCATGGTCTCATTTAAATTCAAGGGACTGGGAAATATACTCCACAAAGGGAGGTAGGAGTAGAAAGAGAAAATATTTTTGGACAATAATCTAGTCTACCACATGCCATTCTAAGAATATCCTTATTGATATAATCAAAATTTTATAGATGACACTGAATGTTAGACACTTTCACAAAAGTGAATCAAACGTCAGGCATTCTATAGCAGCATGTCAATATTGTGTCTCATTTTCATAGAGTCTACTCTGTGGGATCCAGAGTTATAGTAGTTAAATCAGAATTTCATTTTGAATACTTGATATCATTATTACACTTTACATTCTATTTATATCTACTGAAAATATGTGTTAATTGTTGCCAATCCTTTCACCCATTCTCATTCTTCAGGTTGTTTTTTCCTATCCCCAAAGGGTCTTCATTAAAGAGCAAATACAAAACCCTTGAGAATTAAAAATGTTGACTTTTTTTCAACATTTAGAATAATTTATGTAAAATAAGTTACTGAAAACTTTCTGCATGCAATACCTTTTGAGATGTTATTATTTCCAACTTGTAATGGATAACTTTAAACAAGAATGTCTTCTAGTTGAATATTCTAGTTACATTGTTATATATCTGGGACAGGAGAAAGTACATTTGGTATAAATAGGTCATCCATTTCTTTTCATATCAGTTTTTCTTGAAATTCATTAGATATAGTTGATATGGAGGTACAGGGTAAATTTGTGTTTTATTCTATCAGTGGCATATCTGTGCTATAGTTTGCTGAAAGTAATAGCTCTGAATTATTTTTCCTCTTTTTTTTTTGGTATTCCATCACATTTCTCCAAAATTTTGTTTAATGATATAGAATAATATTCTTATAGTACTATTCTAACAGCTCTACTTTTCTTTAATCTTGACATCTGTAGTGAAATAAGATTTAACAATGTAGTATTTTATCTTAAATTTTATAGCACTTTAAAATAATATGCATCTAAAGGTTATTTAAATTAGAAAGCAGTTATATTTTACATAGTGAAATAATCATAACAACAAATAATGCTATACTATACTCACCAAACTGTTTCGAGTGATCTCTAATATATCTACAGACAACACTTTAAAAATATACCTTAGTTATTAAGTAGTGGATTGTATCATGCAAGTACTTATATATTGAATTTTAAAACTCAGCAATGTAACACAGCACCAAATAAAAGAGTATATAGGAACTACAATATTAAATATCAAATTTGGTCACTGTGCTAAGAATAATGGGAGCTTCCAAAAATTTTTAAGATATGGTGATTACTAACTTAAAATGCAATTTCTTTGCTTGGAAGCACAGATTATTTGAGATATTAGATCAACAATATCTATCAAATATGTATATATAAATGATATTAGAATGTATACATATATAATATTAGAATAAGACACTATTTCCTTCTGCCTAAAAATTATTATAACATACTGATTTGTTAGGAAAAAAACACTTTGTTGCCATTATAATTTTTGGAGTTAAAAAGCAATAATAAAATCTTTTAACCTGAAAACATTAACAATGTGCACATTGTGAATTGCAACTTCTAACCTGACACTTTGAGTTCACATTCTAAAGAGAGAATAAAGAGGCGATAAAAAATAAAAAAAGTATCAGTAATATTATTAATTCACTAACACCATAAGAAAATAACACTGAGTATGTAGAGCTTTATGTATGGCTTTATATGCTCGGTCAAGGGAAAACTCTAAAATGGTGATGTTTAAGCTAAGATCTGAAGTCATAAGAAGACACAGGAAGAAAGAACTCATTGGTACACAAATTCTTAAATGAGAATTATTTCCAATGTTTCAGAAACAGAAATAAGGTCAATGAAACAGAAGCATAGTAAAAGAAAGGGAGAATTATGGGAGAAAGAAGGGTACAAGATGAAGTTCTTCATCAGGTAGGGCCTTAAATACCAGACTGAGCCCACTGATTCTCTTCTAAATTTGATGGGACATCACTGGAGAATTATAAACTGGAGTATTCTGGCCTTACATATATGTTGAAAGATCACTTTGGTTGCTCCGGTGGTTGTTAGATGAGGATGCAGGAACAGTGAAAGCAAGTGAGATTAATGTAGTTGTTCAGATAAGCAATGACTGAGTCTTTAAGATACTAATATTGGAGAGATAGGGAAGAAGGAAGGGATTTGGGATTATTTTAAGGCAGAGTGAGAAGACTGGTATATATATTGATGTGGAAAAAGGAAAAAAAATGATTCCTAAGGTTGGGGCATGAACAACTGGGTAGTTTGTGTGCTATTTACTAAGACTGGGATTTATTTGGAAATATGAAGAATAAAGAATTCTATTTGGACATTTTATGTTTGAAGTATCTTGGAAACAAATATGTACAGATATTTTGAGTAGGCAGTTGTATGCATGCCTAAGAAATTCATGGGAAATATCAGAGATAGATAAAATTTGGAGCCATTGGCATACAAGAAATATTTGAGGTGACTGGCCTCTATGAGTGTTTAGATGTGCAAGAAAGGAACAAGGATATTGGCAGATCTGAGACATGGCAAAATTAGAGGTTGAACAGAGGATGATTAACATAGGAAATTGAAAAAAGAATAGTCAGGTTGGTGGAAAACAAGGAAGGTGGAGACAGGGAAGAAACACAAAAAGGAAGCTTTTGAGGTAGTCAGTGATCTGTCCTGATGAATGCTGGTGAATGGATTAGTATAGTGAGAACTGGAATGGGGCCCTTGGATCTGGCAGCAGGAAAGTTTATCTGCCCCTTTGGTGTGAGCAGTATCACTGGAGTGGTAAGAACAGATATTAAGCGCAAGTGTTCTGTAGCTAGAGCTGGATTCTATGGCATGACCTCATTCTTGTAGCAGATACACTTAATGTTTGGGTTAAAAGAGAATAGTATTGGGGCACCTGGGTGGCTAAGTGGGTTAAGCCTCTGCCTTTGGTTCAGGTCATGATCTCAGGGTCCTGAGATCGAGCCCCACATCAGGCTTTCTGCTCAGCAGGGAGCCTGCTTCCCCCTTTCTCTCTGCCTGCCTCTCTGCCTACTTGTGATCTCTCTTTCTGTGTGTGTCAAATAAATAAATAAAATTTTTAAAAAGAGAGAGAGAGAATAGTACTATGGTGATTAGAAAGAAGATATTGGGGAGGAACCACTTTGCCATGGGCCACTACAGAAAGTTCCTTCTTATCTCCCACCTGGGAAAAGTTATGATATAACTACCGTATTATGAAATCCATAAACCAATGAGTATTCTTGGCCATTTTCCACCATATATTATTATACATTATAGCTGTTAAGTAGAGATAATAGTTGAGCCTAGGTTCTGATTATTTTCTGGGCATTAGAAGCCTTACAGGGCAGACCGAAATCTTCTATTAGTGCAGACTTAGGTTCTTCTTAGGGTTGACATTGGCTCATGCCCAGTAATACTTCCCAAAATGAAACCAGGTATAAGCTAATGAGTATTGTTCTTTTAAAATTAAAACAGGGGTGCCTGGGTGGCTCAGTGGGTTAAAGCCTCTGCCTTTGGCTCAGGTCATGATCCCAGGGTCCTGGGATTGGCCCCACATCGGGCTCTCTGCTCCATGGGGAGCCTGCTTCCTCCTCTCTCCCTGCCTACCTCCCTGCCTACTTGTGATCTCTGTCAAGTAAATAAATAAAATCTTAAAATTAAACCAAAGGCAATCAAATATCGAGATGCCCAGGGATTCTCTCTTTCTAGAGACACATTGTCAATGATCTCTGTTCCACTGAATGCCTTCCAACCTTCTTTCTCTCTGCCGACCAACATTCTCTACTGTCCTTGTATATACACAATTATGGCCAACTTAATCAGGTGTGGACACTTGCTAGATCCAATTTGTCTCATTTCTAAGTTACTGAAAGATAGGTTCTGGCTTGTCCAGCTTAAGTCAGCCCTCTCTGGCTAAGGAGGCTGGGCAATGTAGTGAGGACTCACTCAGAAAGGATCATGAAGTCTCATTCCATGGTCACGACAGGCAAATAGAGTATTTCTCCTTATTGAATGCAGGATATGTTACAAGACCCCCAGCGGATGTCTGAAACTACAGAGTACTGAACCCTATATATACTATTTTTTTCCTATCCAGAGTTACATATGATAAATTTTTAAATTAGGCATAGTAAGAGATTAACAATAATAACTAATAATAAAATAGAACAATTATAACAATATACTGTAACAAAAGTTAAGTGAATGCACTCTCTCTATGAAAATATCTTACTGTACTATACTTATTCTTCTGGTGACAATATGTAATGATAAAATGCTTTGTGATGAGATGAGGTGAGGTGCATGACTGTGGGCATTGGGATATAGGATCATCTGCTTCCAGACTGCAGTTGACCCTGGTAACCAAAACCATAGAAAACAAAACCTCGGATAAAGAAGGACTACTGTATCTCACGAATGAGTCCTAACTGCTCCATCTCCTAGGGAGGGCTGTTTCCATGTCCTACATTATGGGGCAGTCACCCCATTCTACACAAATGAAAGCCTTTTAAGCATTAACATTGGGCTTATCATCTGGTCATCGAGCTCTTTTAGTTCATGCAAACTGCCATTGTTTTTTAAGTTTTTAGAAAGGATTAATATGGGTCGGGATATAAATGAGGTTTAATTCATGCTGGGAACCCAAAATTCCCAAAGATCCAGAACACTGTAATGAAAAGAGGACTTTTGTATTTAAAATTACAACACATTCATGGTACATATATGTTCATATGTATTCCCAGAGATGCTCAATAGGAATTCTTTTTTTTTTATTTACATTGGAGACCTTTTTGTTTGATACAAATACTAAAGGTTTTGCATGAAAAACTTAAAAACTATCTAGTTTTCAGGATAAAAATATTCTAAATAGTCTCCTTCCATACAACCTGAATTGGGAAACTGAATAGGGGAAGGAAGGAGAAAGGAGGGGAAAGAAGGAAGTCCATGAAGGAGAAAAATAAGGGAAAACGGGATTGTTTTACTCCCAGCAACACCATACAGAGTAGCATTTTTATTTCATAAGCACAATTTTAGCCATATCAGGTTCCACACTCAGTGGGAAGTCTGCTTGAGATTATCTTCCCCTCCCCCTCCCTCTCCCATTCATGCTCTCTCTCTCTCTAAAACAAATAAACAAACTTTCTCTTTTTTTAAAGGAAATAATAGTGATGCCACGCTGTTCCATTTTCTAAGTGGTAACTACAAGATTGTGGTTTATTCCACTAAACAGAAACAAAGCAGAAAATGGGAGCTCCCAGCAGCAGCCATCCAGAGTGGCATCCTGATTTCTTCCTTTTTGATTTATTTTCCCTAGAACCGGTTCTTAAAATGAACCTTGAATTGTCCTTCTCTTGGCAGAAGTCACTTGGGTTTCCACAGTATTTTCAAGTCTAGCTTATGAGACTTTAGCATGAGAGCCCCTAGGAAGCTATAGAATGCATTAAGCATGAGTGAAATGCTTAACTAATGACTAACTTACATTCATGGGAGAGCTCTTTCTCTACTAAGGAGAAAAACATTTATTTCTTGTCCTTAGCTTTAGTCATCTTCATTGCTAAAACAACCCAAATCGTTCCTACTTGAAAATAATTTTCAAAGGCATGGGAGAATATGTGTTGCCAAGGAGACTGCTGACATGCAGAGGAAGGAAGGGTTTGTGGTTATCTGTGACCATGCAGCTATGATTTCTCCTGCCTCCAGCTCTTGACCTGCAGGAACTTACAAAAGCTTCTCCAAGAGACTGGGGTCACACAAAGACATTGGTAACTCCCTCAGGGTCCTCAGATCAGATTTCATGTGCCTAGTTCATCTCAGTCCAGCAACTTGGACATAGATCTTGAATAACTTTCTTAGTGCAACATGAAATTTCCCAGAATGAGCAAGCAGAGGGCACAGTTGTACAATCTCATTTCATAGTGAAAAACCATTTACTCACAACTATGATTCAGTTGGGAAAGAATGTGAAAATGGTATGTTGATTTATACTGAGTTGAAGAACTTCAAAAGACATAAACTTCAGTGTATCCTGAAAAATTATTGGCGATCCTCCATTAACATCAAAATTTTTTAACAGTGTTTAATGTTATAAGTACATTTGTACTTTTCCTTTTTTAAAAAATTACATTTTAATGCCACTTAATAAACTCATCTTTTATTATTTCCATGATTAGAAAACCTGAAATTCCTAGAGCAATTGAAAATCCCTAGTATTCTACACACTGGTAATGTCTACACATTACAAAGAGGAAGCATTTGCCCAGGGTCTGCTCACCAGGTGACAAATGTGAGAAAGAGGTGAAAAGAAGTTCTCTCAGGTGTAGTAAAGTTCAGGCGGGATGTTTACCTGAGATGGCCAAAAGGAGCATACTTGTAGGCAAATCCAAAATCACAAAGCTGGGTGCTGAGGTGGCTCAGTTCATCAAGCATCTGCCTTCAGCTCAGGTCATGATCCCAGGGTCCGGGGATCAAATCCCACATGGGGCTTCTTGCTCAGGTGTGAGCCTGCTTCTCCTTCTCCCTCTGCCTGCTGCTCTCTCTGCTTGTGCACACGCCCTCTCTCTCTCTATCAAATAAATAAATAAAATCTTAAAAGAATAAAATAAAATAAAATCACAAACATAAAAAGAAACCAAAGAACATGGTCAAGTAAGCTGTTCAGTTTTCAGACCAATAACAAAGGCAAAACTAAATGGAGAGAGATTAGTTGAAAGCAAGAATGCCTAAAGCTTGCTTAATGCTTTAATGCCTAAAGCAATGCTCAACTGAAATTATGTGCAAGAATGACTACCGACCAACATGTCCACATGTTGCTGGATGTGTCATGCAAGGCAGGAGGGGAGCTTCCTACTGCTGCTCAATCATATAAGAATGAAGAGTGAGTTGCTTTAATATTTAGTGTGAGTCACAGAAGAGTTCTTTTTCTCTCATTTTTATTTATGTTTGCTGACTCTATAAAAGAAATGTCACTATACTCTGTGCAACTGTGTTCTGATTTGGTCAAAGGTGTATCAAATACCAAGGTCAATTAAAATCTTGGGATTCTACAAAGGGACATGTGCACCCCAATGTTTATAGCAGCAATGTTCACAATAGCTAAACTATGGAAAGAGCCCAGATGTCCATCAACAGATTGATGGATAAAGAAGATGTGATACACACACACACACACACACACACACACACCCATACTGGAATATTATACAGATGTCAAAAATGAAATCTTGCCATTTGCACGACATGGATGGAACTAGAGGGTATTACTAGAGGCTAAGCGGAATAAGTCAGTCAGAGAAAGACAATCATCATATGATATCACTGATATGAGAAATTTGAGAAACAAGACAGAGGATCATAAGAGAAGGGAGGGAAAAATGAAATAAAATGAAGCCAGAGAGGGAGACAAACCTTAAGAGACCCTTAATCTCAGGAAACAAACTGAGGGTTGCTGGAGGGGAGGGGAGTGGGAAGGAGGGTGTCTGGGTGATGGACATATGGGAGAGTATGTGCTATGGTGAGTGCTGTGAATTGTGTAAGACTGATGAATCACAGACTTGTACCCCAAAACAAATAATACATTGTATATTAATAAAAATAAAAAAGAACTTGGGATTCTAGAATGAACCTAATTCAGAGTAGAATGCAAATCTTTCAGTATTTGGTATATCTGTAGAGCCCAGTGCACTTTTCTTTAAGTTATTGTGGAAGTAACACAAGTATCTGCCTCAATAAACTCATTCAACATATTAATAATAAATTTAAGGAACACTTTGTAATTATAAAACAGTTTGCTCTGAGCTTCTTTTTACATTACACCAGTATGTAGCATTACTATATATATTTAACAGAACTTCTCTTTTCTTGTAAAAAAAAAAAAATAGTCTCTAACAAAAATCCAAAACCTACCAGACCAAGTCATCAACTTCCAAGCTAGTCATGGTATACCCTCCTTCCTGGAAGCTTCTTGTCCTAGAGGAACTCTGTGCGTTATTGCTTTGAGAGACACAGAAATACCTTCCAAACAGGTTCTGCACATGCTCACAAATATATTCTAGCTAAACAAACAAACAAACAAACAAAAAAACTGTCATTACCAACTCTATGTGTCCATAAGAGTCTCAGAGGCATTATACTGAATCCTCTTTAAGGACCACTTCCTATGCTTTAAAACAAACAAACAAACAAAAACTGTTAAAGTGCTAAACAGAAAAACTATTGAGATCTGTCTCAAATTTGAGAAACTAATTAAATGAATAAACAAATGAATGAAAAACATGTGTTGAAAAATACTTACAGTTTGGCTGATGGTTTTTCCTCAGTCACTGAGATTGTGTTTATCAGATATGTAAGTGTCATAATAAATCTTTCCTAATACAAGGACTTTCCTAATACAAGGACTGAGACAAGGACTTTCCTAATACCAGGTCTGAGACAAGTGTCTCTCAACTCAATCAAGGTAAGACAAACCACCACAGAAAGTCAAACATCCCTCACTTAAAGGCATTCTCAGGATACTGGGAAAGGTGTACTCACTATGAAAAACTGCATATACTTAATCTGCAGATTCTATGAGGAAGATATACATTCTAGAAAATCCCAGCTATTGTTCAAAGTACTAGCACTCATTTTTCCCTTCATTTTACTCACTCATAGGCAATGTAGCACAAATGGGCACAGGTGGGTTGTCCTCCCAGAGACATGATTATACCCTCTGCAGAGCTGCTGTCTGCTCACTTTGTGTAGTTTCATTATTTGCCCTTAAAGACATAGGGCTTCCAGGAAAGTACTCTTTTGTCTAGCCTTCATAGTTATTACTACTACTACCTTCTCCATGCCATGACCACCACGTTCCTTCTCTTGCTTACTGCTCCCCCAGGCATTCAGTGTGCTTCCCATGCCAACCTTGGGGACCAAAACCTGACCAGGACCTCTGCCACTCTCCCATGAATCTTCTCACCATATCCAGATTTGTAGATTTTTGCCACATAGACACAGAAAGAAGAAGATTGCCTTATAAAGAGATCACACGTTTAGCCCTTCTCATTATTTTCAGTTTTGTGCTCTATATTGAATGCTTTTCACCTGAAAAATTCTTATTTGTCATTTAAGATACAAATAAAATGTCATCTGTTTTCTCCTGAGTTAAGTTAATGGATCCATGATGGTGTTTCTTTAGCTCTTAGCATGTACCTCCGTAACATGTGAGAACATGTCCCTCTATAAAATGCATTAACACGAACCGCTGACATTGTGACTGTGTATGTCTATAATATATGTTAGTCTGTACCTCTAGAGCATGTGTTAATGTGTACCTCTATGTTTTAGTCCATTGCAGCTACCATAACAAAGATATCATGGACTAGGTGGTTTATAAACACCGTAAATTTTTTTTCTCATAGTCTGTTTGCTGGGAAGTCCATGATCTCGGTGCTGGCAGATTGGGTATCTGGTGAGGGCTCTCCTCCTGGGTCATCAGTGGTTATCCTTCTGCTATGTCTTCCTATGGCAAAAGGGGGTGGGGGATCCCTCTGAGGTTTCTTTTAGAAAGGCATTGATCCTATTAATGAGGGTTCCACCCTCATAAACCAAGCATCTCCTAAAGGATTACATATAATAGGAGGAGGGACAAAAATAGCATGCATTAAAAAAGATCTCCGGGTGCTCAGGTCATGATCTCAGCTCAGGTCATGATCTCAGGGTCCTGGGACTCAGCCCCATGTCCAGCTCCCTGCTGGGCGCAGAGTCTGCTTGTCTTCTCCTTCCCCCTCTTTTCCTCCCTCTGCTTGCACTCCCTCTAAATAAATAAATAAATAAATAAATAAAATGATAATAGATAAATAATAAAATCTTTTTAAAAAATTATATAAAATATATCTCCAAACATTAATAAAATAATAAATAAAATATTTTAAAAATTATATAAAATATATCTCCATAACATTTATGAATATGTACTCTTAGAGCTGGATGAGTCTACAGCATTTATTCTTATACTGACTGATTATTTACTTGACTGTACTTTATGCCACTAAGAAAAAAGCTCTTATTGACCATAAGCCACCAAATCATGCTACCTTAACCAATACACAGCTCTTTCCTTCAGCTTGTTTGTTGGGCATCTCGTATGTTTTAGGCACTGAAGATACTACTATGAACAAGACATGTAAACAGCCTACCTTCATAAAGCTTACATTGTAGAGAACAGAGATCTAAAATATAAGTAGACAAATTGACAAGTGGTGATAAGTCCTACAAAGAAATTATTCAAGCACTGAAATAGCAATTACTGGGAATTATAATTTATGTGGGCAGTCAGGGGAAGCCTTTGAGGGAACATTTAGACAGAAATCTAAAGGTCAAGAACAGGCTAGTTCCTTCCTTCCTTTGTTGAACTGCTTGTGACAGTCGCCACTGACACAGTGCCCAGGACATGATGGGTGCTCATAGACTGATCAAAGAAAACTTAAAACATTGATTTCATGCAAAAAAAAAAAAAATGCCTTTGTGTAATAAATGGATGAGTGGATTAATGAGTGCTGTATTTGGTGAAAGCTCTTAAACTTAAAATAATTACATGTAAATTGGTCTAAATTAAACATGCTATACTTCATTTTACTCAAATTTGTATTTAATTAGGTAATTAACATGTTCTGATCATTTCATAACACATAGACTGCTGATTACAGTTGATAAATGAGCATTGTACTATGAATATTTAATATTTTGCTCATAACAAAGAGAATTCCACATTTTGTAAAATAACTTACAGTCACAAAATGCTTCCATTTTCCTGCTGTATCTTTATTATCTTTTTTTGTTTTTAAGCTTCACAATGCCTAAAATATCCCACTTGTAACCACAAGTCATTTCTCAATTTTCAGCCAATTATCTGTGAAAAGATGTCCCTGCACTGGTAAATTCCATTTCCTTCTTGATTTTAAAAGACAAGGTAATTAAAAATACCAATATCTATATTCTGGTAGGTCAAATATGATCTGAAAACTGAATTCCTAATTAAAATGTGTCTGTTTAGAGAATTACCATTACATGAAGGATCATGAGCATTACACCTGCATTCAGAATTCATTATTAAAAAATACCAAATTTATTTTATTTTATTTTATTTTTAAATTTTTTTAATTAACATATAATGTATTATTTGCCCCAGGGGTACAGGTCTGTGAATCGTCAGGCTTATACACTTCACAGCACTCACCATAGCACATACCCTCCCCAATGTCCATAACCCAACCACCCTCTAGATACCCTTCTTCCCTCTAGCAACCATCAGTTTGTTTTGTGAGATTAAGAGTCTCTTATGTGGGGGCCTCTGGGTGGTTCAGTGGGTTAAAGCCTCTGCCTTCAGCTCAGGTCGTGATCCCAGGTTCCTGGGATTGAGCCCTGCATAGGGCTCTCTGCTCAGCAGGGAGCCTGCTTCTCTCTCTCTCTGCCTGCCTCTCTGCCTACTTGTGATCTCTGTCTGTTGAATAAGTAAATAAATTCTTAAAAAAAAAAAAAGAGTCTCTTATGGTTTGTCTCCCTCCCGATCCCATCTTGTTTCAAAAAAATACCAAATTTTTTGTCTTGTCTTGAACACTCTACCTAGCAAAAAAGAAGCAAATAACATTAACATAAGACACATAGAACAAAAATACTTGTTCTTTGAGGTTTAAGTGAAGAATACAATAAGTCTTAGCTGCTTCTTTCTCCACTTCTTTGATAAGTTAGACTTCCCAAGGGAATTTAATTTTTTTTTTCTACATGGACCACACAGAGAAATTAATTCTGGTTAAAATAATAATAACAATAATAAAGAGTAAAATGTCATGTCTCTGGGTAAGTTTCTTAGTAATAGCACTGGTCAATTAATAGTGTATTTTTAATACAAGTTTCCCTTCAGCATAAGCCCCAGAGTGGCTACTGAAAGCAGGATAAGGGCCAACCTCAAAATGTGGCCTTGGAATGGCTGTAACGTTTCTAACACCATCCCTCCAAATGGACAAGACATATTCATAATGGGTCCAAAAGTCAAGGGGTCTGGGAATAAATGGTTTTGGCCTTTGCATGGCCAAAGTATGAACAAAGTAAGAATAAAAATGGAATGAGTAAAA
Organism: Lontra canadensis; assembly: GCF_010015895.1. Taxonomy (NCBI): domain Eukaryota; kingdom Metazoa; phylum Chordata; class Mammalia; order Carnivora; family Mustelidae; genus Lontra; species Lontra canadensis. The sequence goes on along the minus strand of NW_022630995.1, from coordinate 122,497,525 downwards.
TCCAATTTACTCAATATACTGTAAGGAATCACATATACTCTGTGTTTCTTCTAATTGTTTTGGGGTGTGTGTGTGTGTGTGTGTGTGTGTGTGTTTAAACGTTATGTTTAAACCTAGAGTATGAAGATATTTACTAGAGGAAAAATCATTGTCTTTTAATCAAGAGGTTGGGAAAAGGAAATTTGGACGGACGTTGGAAGGAACTGGTAGAAATTTGGAAGGAAGAAAAGAAGTTAGAAGGAATAACCAGGGAAAATGTCAATCAAAAATTCTGTAAAAATCATTATTTTTTTAAAAACAACTTGCAAAATTGAACCATAAACTCCTGTTGAAAGCAACTATATCAGCAGTTATTAAAATCAACCTGAAACAACAGGTGCTGGCAAGAATGCGCAGAAAGGGGAACCCTCTTACACTGTTGGTGGGAATGCAAACTGGTGCAGCCACTCTGGAAAACAGTATGGAGTTTCTTCAGGAAGTTAAAAATAGAACTGTCCTAGGATCCAGCAATTTCACTATGAGGTATTTACCCAAAGGATACAAAAATACTGATTCAAAGAACACATGCTACCCCAATGTTTATAGCAACATTATCTACAATAGCCAAATTAAGGAAAGAACCCAAATGTCCATCGACTGATGAATGGATAAAGAAGATGTGGTATATATACACAATGGAATATGACCCAGCCATCAAAAAGAATAAAATCTTGCCATTTGCAACAACATGGATGGAACTAGAGAGTATTATGCTAAGTAAAATAAGTCAGAGAAAGACAAATACCATGATTTCACTCATATGTATAACTTAAGAAACAAAACAAACAAACATGGGTCGGGGTGGGAAAGAAAGAGACAAACCAAGAAACAGACTCTTAGCTATATGAAACAAACTGATGGTTACCAGAGGGGAGGTGGGCCAGGACGGGGAGGGAAGGATGTGTGAAATATGTGATGGGGATTAAGGAGGGCGCTTGTGACAAGCACCAGTGTTGTATGTAAGTGATGAATCACTAAATTCTGCAACTGAAACTAATATTACACTGTATGTTAACTAACTGGAATTTAAATAAAAACTTGGAAAGAAAAAAATAAAAATTAAAAGAAGGTCAATCTGAACCTTGAGTAAAGGTTCTTAAAAACCAAACCCCAACTTTCCTCATTAATTACTATTCTCGATACTATCAATTACAGCAAGAAAGAAAACATATTATCCTGCATATGTTTTATTATGTGAAGACATTTATAACATTGCTTTTCTTTTATTTCTCTGAATCTAGAAAAAGTCTTGGATACTCAGAAAGGTGACTTTGAAAACTTTTCCTTTTAATAAGTATTTTAAATCTTTGGTGTTCATTACGAAATTGCCTCCTAAGAATGCAATATGGCACGTATAGCAAATGGAATGTAACATTTGGCAAGGTTTGGAATTTATTGCTGTCAGGAACCTGGTTTAGAAGTTAGATATATAGATTTTGTAATAAAAATGATAAGACCAAGCTTTAAAAGTCTAAACTGTCCATTAAAATTTTAATGAAACACAAGTATGGGGGAACCTGGGTGGCTCAGTCATTAAGCGGCTGCCTTTGGCTCAGGTCATGATCCCAGTGTCCTGGGATCAACGCAAGCATCACATCACATCGAGCTCTCTGCTCAGTGGGAGGCCTGCTTCTCTCTCACTCCCCCTGCTTGTGTTCCCTCTCTGCTATCTCTCTCTCTCTGCCAAAAAAATAAATAAAATCTTAAAAAAAAAAAAAAAAAAGAAGGAAGGAAAAAGTAACCAAGTGCAGTGTACTCATTGCTCACATAAATATGACTCCTTCAGAGAATTGTGTATGCTTCACGGATATTTGGCTTTTCTCCGTTAATCATCTTCCTATCTAATTGGGATCAGGCTCACAAAATAACCTTTGTGTGGTTTGTCACATTAGTTTTCTTGGTAAATTTGGGTTAGAAAGAGCTATGGTCATGGAAACATGTAAGAGCGCTGGTGAAAGACAGTAGTTCACCTTTCCTGTTAATTCAGCTAACGATTTAAAATTCCTCCCAAAATAATAGAAGTGCAATCTTCCCCACCCTCCTGGGGTTAGAGATGCTCAGCACTAGTGTTGACGTTGCTGTGAAGCAAGCCCTTTTCCCCCTTTGCAGAAGCAGATCCCTTGACCATCTTCCCTATTTCTAATAGTTGTTGTGCTGTGTGACTGGATTGTAGCCCAGGGAATGAGAGCTGAAGTGATTTGTGCCTCTTTCAGACCTGGCCTGTAAAACCTCCAAATGTGGCACTCCTTTCTCTTTCCCCTCTGCAAAGATTTTGGAGGCCAAATAAAGAAGATCATGGAGCTACAATGTGGAAGGGCCTACTTTGAACATCATGAGCAGAGAAGTAAACTTGTATTGGATCAATGGATGAGATTTGGTGGTTTGCCTGTAATTGCAGTGGTCACTAACTTAATTTACAAATACTTATAAACAGAAGTTTTAAAAAATTATGACTTGGGAGGTGCCTGGGTGTCTCTGTTGGCTAAGCAGTTGCCTTCAGCTCAGGTCATGATCCCAGGGTCCTGGGATCAGCCCCATGTCAGGTTCCCTGCTCAGCGGGAAGCCTACTTCTCCTTCTCCCTCTGTCTGCCCCTCTCCCTGCTTGTGCCCTCTCTCTCTAAAAATAAATAAATGAAATCTTTTCAAAAATTTTTAAAAAATAAAATCTTTAAGAAAAATTATGACTTGGAAAAAAGCAGGAGGCAGTAGACAGTGATGGATCAAAGATAATTACCAGAAAAAAATTTTGGAAAATTTTTCTGTGATAAATATAGATGATTCGATAAATGAAAAACATGTAATATTTACATTTAGGCCTAAAAGCTGAATTTTGACCCCTGGGTTCGAGCACTGAGGAGACAGGAAACAATAGAGTGTCTCACCTGTGCCTTGGTGGGTGTCCCCAGGGTGCACCCAGAGGAGAGGAGAGCTATCAACACAAACAAGCCTTGAGGCCTGCAAGAACTTGGCAGAGAAGAAACACCGGCTTACTCAATGTTTCATACTGCTATTGGAGCTCTCCTTTCACCAACAGGAAAAAAAAAAAGAAAAGAAAAACGTAACCAACAAAGTAGAAGGAAAAAACAGTTTAAAATCCATAGCTTCTGATCACTACTTTAATTAAAAAAAAAAAAAATTCCCCACTCTACTCTTCATGTAAATGCCATGTGACAAAAAGCAATCAAAGGTGTTTTGTGGTCAAATAGCTGAGAAACAAGCTGAGTTAAATACCTTCTTTACACAGAACTTCTCAAATCCTTTGACTTTTGGCTCTACATTCCAAATATCCAAGAGGAGCCTGGCATATGCAGTTTTCCAAATTGATTTGATCGTAGGCCTCTGATTGGGGAGCATGGCACCATGCACAGATGATAGGAAAAAAGAAATAAGGGACATAAAAGCACATGAAGAAAAGGTGCAGGCACATGTCGTCCTGGTCTTGCCAGTAAATTGATAACTTTAACATTATTTCTGCTATAGACTGTGTAGAATTTCACCCAGCTATATTTATCCTTGTGCTGTCCCATACTGTAATACAAGACAGCTAATCATGCCAATCAAAAGACCCCTCTATTTATTGGGACATTAGCTTCAAACCACATTTCAGTATTTTCAGGATGAGTCAGAAGGAACCACAATAACCAGCTTTGTAGCTATTTCTTTGGAGAGAGTTTCTTCTCTTCCATCTGTCTGTCTTAATACATGCCATTGTATAGGTTATTATTTAGTTAACATTTATGCTGCTTATGGAATAGCCTTTTTTTTTAAAGATTTTATTTATTTATTTGACAGACAGAGATCACAATCAGGCAGAGAGGCAGGCAGAGAGAGGGAGGGAAGCAGGCTCCCCGCTGAGCAGGGGATCCAGGACCCTGAGATCTGAGCCGAAGGCAGAGGCTTAACCCACTGAGCCACTCAGGCGCCGCTTATGGAATAGTCTAAACTGGATACCGTAATCTGGGAAATGACCTTGGACAACAGAGCTGAGCCAAACAGCAATTTCCTCAGTCTCACACTGAAGCAAGGAGAAAGAGTTGCTGTCTTGTGCCAAAAATGAATTTGAGAAATGAAGGGGCTATAGAAGTGTAACCTTTTGAGTTAATATTCTGGATTTCCAGTGCTTCTATCTGATGGCAGGAAGACTCCACCGGCAGAAATGCAACATCAACATTTCTACTGTAATTTGTAGGTGGGTGTGGAAGAAGTAATTGTGGAAAATCAGCTAACCAACCAAAAACAAACAAGGTTATTCAATGGACAGAACTCCACTCTGTGCCTTATTCTCTAAGCAAAACATTTGTAAATAACAATCATACTAGAATTCCTCCAGGAAGATGGCAGTTTGTCCATTTTCAATGCTAAGCATAAAAAGCAGATCTCTTCTTTGGCCAATTTTCTTATTTCCTGAGAGAGAAAGTAAAATAAATAATGTGCCTACAAAGTCAGCCTGAAGAAATACATTTATATTCTTTTGGCCTTGCTTCTGATTTTTTGTTTCAGGCTGTTTTTCAGAGAGAGTTTTTCCTTCCTGCCAAACAGCTTCTCTCTCACATGCGCTTTTTTTTTTTTTTTTTTTTTTATGTTTTTTTGAGGCTGCACTCTTCTATTTAGAGTGTTGTCTTGGCCTCTGTGACCTGAAATTGTACTGTTTGGATGCAGTTCACTTCAAAATACTGTGTGGACTTAGAAACTGAAAGGCATGGAAAAAACAAGGAGCATTAGGCACAGATTTGTCTGCACGGTTTCATTTTGTTAGATTCTGTCATCTTTATACCTAGTTTTTGAATGCCTCAGAATATATGCACTTCACATGTGAAAAGTTTTGTATGGTAAGAATCTCATAATATTACTATTAGAAAACCAGGGGACATTTGGTTTGATATCCCCATGAATAGCAGAGAGAATGGGACCCCACGAGGTATAACCTCAAAGATCTAGCCCTTGCTTCCCAGGATGTTGTTTGCAAGGACAGGTTCATGGCTTTGGTTACTCTTGTTCATGACCACAGACAAAGAGACAGAGAAGGAAAAATAGGTAAATTTTGCTCTTTACATTTTAAAGATGAGAAAACTTACAAAAAGTTGGGTTTTAAAATCACATCTCTCTAGCTCAAAATTTGTGTTTGTGGCCATCAAAGTGTCACATATAAATGTCATTGATTAAATGATGTAGTCCTATTGATCCATAAGCAATGTTCCCAGCTTTGCCCTCAGGATTTTTGGATCTATATACCCAAGATGACTTGCTGATGAAGAACAGAGTTGCTGTGTTTTTACCGAGTTTTACTTGTCTCCCCCACTTTGATGATATCACCATTCCCTGTTGAAATCGCCCTGCTTGAATCATCTGTTAATTCAGATCACCTCTTCTTGAGGATTTCTTAAGTTATCTACATGATATTTTTGTTGAGATTCAGAAATTCTCAATATCTTCCCTCCCTTTGTCCTTTTCCTCTCTGCTGTTCTTCCTCTTGTCCTACTGTCTTTATTTCCCTTTCAGCCACTGGACTTTCTTGGAGAAGAAAAACGTTATCAGATTGAGACTATTTCTCTTGGAAAATTTAGGTTTCTATGCACACTTGTTTTATGGTCCTTATGAAAACTCTCACTCACCCATGTTTCTCTCTCTCTTTGTTTTGGTGAGATTTGTTGACTTTTTGCAGTTATGAACTTGTATTGTTTTCTAGTGTCATCTCTCCTCTACATTTTATTTTTAAAGATTTACTTATTTATTTGTCAGAGAGATAGAACACAAGCAGAGGGAACAATAGGTAGAGGGAGAAGAAGACCTCCTGCTGATGCAGGACTCAATCCCAGGCTGCTGGGATCATGACCTGAGGTGAAGACAGACACTTAACCAACTGAACCACCTAGATATCCCTCTCTCTTCTACATTTTTAATAAATACAAAAAAAAAAAAGTTCTCTCCTCTCTCTCTCTTTTTTTTTTTTTAATCTAAAGAGATTACATGACACCCTCTGAAGTTAACCGAAGAACCCGTGACCTAGTGCACTGAGACGGAAGAATTTCTGTATTTAAACCCATTGCTCCTATAAGTACACTATGGAGATTCATGAGTGCAATTATGATCACCAATGCAGAGGTTACAAGTGGCAAAAAGCACATGGCCGGGGCCCTCAAGAGGCTTAAAATCCATGGAAAGACTTCATAACGGAGGTCTGCTAAAATTCCCTTGGTATAGATAAGTAAAGATGCAATGTTTCCAAGCAGGAAAATCCCAATTTGAGGAGTAAAGTCTAAGTTATTCTGAGATGGGACTAAGAATTGGCTTCTTTCTATATTAAAGCTCAGCTTCTTACTCAACTAGTTTTCCCAAAATACTAGAGAAGGGCTCAACTTGGCTCAATCTGTGCTAGGTTTCTACTTCTAGATCAATCAACCATGCCCATGGACTGCAACCATATTTTACTATTACAAAATTTCTGGAACATGGGGCGCCTGGGTGGCTCAGTGGGTTAAAGCCTCTGCCTTAAGTTCAGGTCATGATCTCAGGATCCTGGGATCAAGCCCCGCATTGGGCTCTCTGCTCAGCAGGGAGCCTGCTTCTCCCCCTGCCCTCCCCCCGCCCGCCTGCCTCTCTGCCTACTTGTGATCTCTCTCTCTCTGTCAAATAAATAAATAAAATCTTTAAAAAAAATAAATAAAAAAAAATTTCTGGAACAATCAGGTAGGAGTCAGATGGGCATTTTTCAAAACTTTGTGCTGCCCTAGAGCTCTGGAGATTTCTGAATAGTTTTAAGTTCACAATGGAGAGAAAGAAAGATAACCAAGTAGTGTGTGTCACTCTAACTTTCTTCAGCCATTGATGTGCTTGGAATATTGGATTGGCTGTTGCTAAAACAGGGCTTGAAAAACACGGTTCCAAAATTGTCTAAGGAAACACACCACAAAAGCATAATAATGTTGAAAGACCAGCATCCTAAATGAGGTGGGTGTTCCCAAGGCCAAGTAAATGCAATCTAATGTGATTTGTGCCACCTGAATGGCAAACTGTCCAGTGACCATTAATTCTTATTCATGGGGTAAGTAGTTAATATGAGGCACTGTGCCAAGCTCCAACAGTGAGCACTAATTGTTTTCTCAGTTCTCTGTGGCGGTGCTCCTCAATCCCTAATAGACAGCAGATGCAGGCTTTTAAAAAAATGTATCTAAAAAATGGACATAATGATAATATCTATCTCAAACAGGTTTGTGAGAATTAGTCAATTCATGTAAAATACTTAAAATATTGACAGACACACGTTTTGTGTTTAAAATATCTTCTATTATTATTATTGTTATTATTAATGATACTCATAAATCAGAAATAGTAACATTTTAAAAACGATTTTATTTATTTATATGAGAGAAAGATAAAGAGCAGGGAGAAGGGGAAGGAAGGAAGAGGGGCATAGGGAAAGGGAGAAGCAGACTCCGGACTGAGTGTGGAGCCCATCATGGGGCTCAATCCCAGGACTCCAAGATCATGACCTGAACCAAAGTCAAATGCTTAACTGACTGAGCCACCCAGGCATCCCAGAAATAGTAATTTTAATAAGTAGATTTAAAATTTGAATTGGACAATTGAATTGGACAAAGAACTGGAAATTCTGTTCTAATTACTGGTATCCAAAATAAAATATTTATACATTTTCTAGAAAACATCAGACAGTTACAATTGTGTGAGGACTTAAGAGATCAAGATCAAGAAAAAAGTGACAATCAGGGGTGTGCCTGATATTCAGCACATTTCTCCTCGAGGTACTTGTTATTTCCAACACATAGTTCAGGAGCTAAATAGAAATTGGTGAAAGAAAAACTGAACAGAACCTTCAAAACCCTCATGGGTTGGCTAATGGGAAATTGAAGAGCAGATCCACTAAAGGGGAAGTAAATTTGCTGGATAAAATACAACATATCAGCTAGCTTTGAATTTCAGATAAAAACACTTTTTTTAAATATAAATATGTCTCATAATATTAAAAATTAAAAATTAATTGGAAAGTCTTTTTATCTTATTTATTTATTGTTTTGTTCATTGTTATGAACTCTGGCAGTCCCAGAAAGAAGGACTATGCTAAACAACCAAGGTTTTTAGCTGGGACTCCAGAAAATCTATGCTCTTGGAGTAGTAATGAAGTAAAAACAGGTAGACCTCACAAGGAGCTTCAAATCAGCTCAAATGTTAAATCCATTAAAGTAATATACACTTGCCTTCCAGAAGGAGAAATAAATTCTTGCTGGAGAAAGTTAAAATCTTCTAGACCCTAAATTATCTCTATAATTTTCCATTATTTAATTAAATATTATGGAAACAACAGAGGTTAACAATTTAACCAAACAAAGAGACATGTATGTGTGCACGCCCCCATGCGCAAGTGAAAGAGAAAGAGAGATTTATTATGAGGAATTGGCTCATGTGATTATAGAAGCTGAGACATCCCAAAATCCACCTTACAGCAAATTGGAGACCCAGGAAAGCCAGGGGTATAATTCTGTCCAAGTTTATACATAGACCTGAGTACCAGGGAGGCTTATGGTTTAAATCCCAATTTGGGGGCACCTGGGTGACTCAGTCTGTTGAGCATCTGACTCTTGGTTTCAGTTCAGGTTATGATCTCATGGTTGTGAGATAGAGTCCTGACTTGGGCTCCATGCTCAGCAGTGAATCTGCTTGAAAGATTCTCTTTCTGCCCCTCCCCTTACTCTCCCTTCCCACTCTCCTTCTTTAAAAATAATAAATAAATCCTTAAAAAAAAATCCCCAAAATCTGAAGGCCAGAGAAGATGAAATGAGATGACCCAACTCAAACTGGTAGGTAGAAAAGCCAGGCAATTTCCTCCCACCATCCCTTTTTGTTCGATTCAGGCCCTCAGTGGATTAGATGATGCCCATGTACACACTGGGGACAGCAATCTTCTTTACTGAGTCCACTGATGCAAATGCTAATCTCACCACACACTTACAGACACACCCAGAAATAACATGTAATCTAGGCAGCCCATGGTCAGTCAGATTGACACATAAAATTAATATCACATATATGGACCATATCTACCAGTTCCACTTCTGGTTATATGTCTAACAGAGTGGTATACACATGTGCTCCAAAAGATGTATAAAAGTTACCTTGCATTATAGTTCATAAGAGCCAAATGTTGGAAACAACCCAACAGTCTATCAACAGTAGACTGTATAAAGTGTGGTGTGGGATGTGTATGTGTGTGTACTAGCACAATGGTTATATGCAATAATATAGATATATCTCAAAAATACACTTCTAATTCAGAGACCAGACATAAAAGAATACAAACTGTCTGATTCCATTTACATCATGTTCAAAAAATACCAACTCTTCTGATGCTAGAAATCAACATATTGACTGCCTTTGAGAGGAGGGAGGGATACTTATTGGAAGGAAGTATAAAGGAGGCTTCCAGAATCTTATTTCTCAATCTGTTTAATGAGTACACAGGCATTTTTATTGCACACAACATTTTATATATGTGTCCATACACATATGGATGTAAAAAATTATATTTTTATAAAAGATGAAGTTTTAAAAATATAGCAGAGAACTGGAATATGGAAAGTAAATAAGCATAAAAGCTAATGAAGAAAATAATAAATCCATTAGCATAAAGGACAATAAAAAATAATAATAGGGACACGTGTGTGGCTTAGTTTGTTAAGAGTCCGACTTTTGATTCCAGCCCAGGTCATGATCACAGAATCAACCCCGGTGCTGGGCTCCATGCTGGGCATGGAGCCTGCTTAAGATTCTCTCTCCTTCTCCCTCTGCCCTTTCCCACCCTCCCTCTCAAAATAATAATAGTAAATGGCAGCTGAAATCAGGTCAAACCCTTGCTGTAAGTTCTAAGCTATATAGATGGCCTTAATAGGAGCACGAAGAGTGAGACCAGTTTGGGGTGCACCAACCAGGTGCTGGGAATGGAGCTGGAAGGAACCTTTTCTGAGTACAGGCACTCAGACTCCTAGCAAAGGTGCACATTTACAAATAAAAACGAGGCTCTACAAATAAGACCTGCAGCCATAAACTAAAGGTCTGGCAAGCCCAGCAGTCTGACCACTAGCTTATCAGTCACAACCACAGACCAAGATAACATGGCTGAGTGTAGTTCTGCAAATATGAAGGACATGCAGGTATAACCACACGTCCATGGACAGTTTATTTACAGCATCACCCCCTTCCTCCTGTGGTTAAGTGATAAGAATGGTTCAGAGAAGTTTCGTGTTCTTTGGGAAAATTGATTATTCTACAGTTAAATCATATTTGTGTTGGAAGACCTTCCTCACAATTGTATTTTCCCAGCCTTTCACAGTCTTTCTACAATACTGTTTATTTTTTCCTCTACTGTCTCTCCATATCTAGAAACTAGTTTTTTCCATCAATCAAGTTGACAAATTTTGTAAATGTTTAACTAGATGCTGGCCATGGGTATCGTGCATTCACTGAGTTAAGAAAAATGGCTTTTATTTAATTCAGTTTAACAGACACCAATAATATGCCTACCATATATTAGATAAAACTGAGTTTTAGATAAGGAGTTAGCCCTGAAGAATTTCTTTAATTTATTTACGTTGCCACTCAGAATCTCCCTGGGACTTCAATGTTTTTTATATTTGTATAGTTCTACCTGCTTCCACTTTTAATAAACCGACCTTTCACATCAGCACAGAGCCCATTTTAAGTGCAATAATCACAACAAAAGACAATCTAAACCTTTAAAACTTCTGCGTCAAGCAGTTATATTTTTTATCATTTTAAAAAAAGCGAACAGGTTAGACTGCCATAATGTATCAACAGGTCATCGATACTAGCAGAAGAAACAAGATCTGTGGGTCACAGACAAAGACTCCACAACTTACGGCATAGCAGGAGGCAGGAGCATCAGCATAATTAGATTTCCCCCTTCATACTAAGTCTCACAGAAGGGGCAGGAATGGGCCCAAATACATGGCTTCACACAGAGTGGTTTGCATTAAAGAAAAGGAGACTTAACTTTCTGTAATCAACAATATGTATACTTGTCCTTTGCTCTACAGAGATTTTTCTCTTTTTCTTCTGTAGTAAGCATACTCTTTCTTTGCTTTGGAAAAAATATTGTTTTTTTCCAAAGAAAAGGCTGTTTTCTAGACAAACACTAAAAGGTAGTTCTCAATAAGAGGGCAGGTAGTACCTCTGTCATAAGACACGGAAACATGAGAGACCCGTGGAGAATGGTCTCCCAAACGTACAGAAAAAAATGAGTGGAAAAGTAACATTCTATAGATGTGGGCTGAAACTCCCTTCAATTCTCCAGATAATAATTAGAACTGGAAGATAAACTCCATGGGTGAATAGAAGGGATTATTTTTGTTTTTGAGAGTTTGTGGTTTTGATTGGGTGACTCCATAAATAATATACACACTAAGCAATTCATGCATGAAATAGAACCTCCTCTGGGATGATGATAAAAGTTGGTGACAGTTTGGTTTGCTCTGTTACCACTTCTCACCATCCTTTCCCCTCTCCTCCACAAGAGGTGGTGGAGCAAACCACGCCAAGCTTCAGATATCAACAGAGATTGTGGTATGAGAGCAAATCAGGGTTTGCCAGAACAAAGCATTTTTTCCCCCAGGATATGAAGATAATATATCTTCATATATATTATATATACCTTCATATATATATAAAATCTTCATATATATTGATTATTCATCAATGTAATCCCCAAAACCTCTAGGGTTAAACTCACACGTACACATACACATACACATGCACACACACACACACACACACACCCCTATTGTCAGATGCTTTATTTTTAGCCTTTGTAAATGTGTTGTGTTACCAAAGCTGATTTAGAATCAAGCTCTCAGATTCTCATGGCCTCGTGGGAAGTGCAGTATCATCCTCCAGCAAGGCCACCCCTCTAATGAACAAGATGATGTCAAAAGGGGAGACTTGGAGGTCTGACCCAACATGTTACACCTCATTTCTGTTCCTTAAACACTTTGTGACATTGGAGTGCCATATGAGGTCCTCAAGTCTCGGCTTCCTTGTCTGAAAGATGGCATTCATACTACTTAGCTCAAAGACACAAAGACTAAAGGAGACAAGCAACTTTACAGCAGAGACCTATGGAGAAGAGAGGCTGAATTTCCATTTGCTTGGCTCTGTCATTCTGCTATGTCACAGGTGTCAAGCACCTGCAGGCTGTCCTCTGGGGCCACACGGGTATGGGGGTGGAACCCAATAGACCGTTTCCTGTCTCATCTCTTGCTCTTCCTTTCTCTGTCCAGGTTCTCTTCCGTCCATGTGGCCTCGGTGTTCCCAAGCAGAAGCATTTCATCCAGCAGCCATCTTCCATGACTGTGCAACCTCCAGCTCCAGCACCAAGCTATATTTTTATTTTTCCTCTCCACGGGCCTTCTGAATAAATCCTTGCCGAACTTCTTCATAGAGCAATGGCCCAGATTAAGTCATTGATGTGAATCTCCATTTTAATTATGTTATTCACAGAAACATTAAGTTCTTTTCAGAGTGCAGCGGGCTCATTCTTTAAAAAAAAAAAAAGGATACCCTGGGTTATGTGAAAAGGCTATAAATGAGGCCAATTAGAGGCTGCTTGATCTGTTTCCTCTGGTACCAGGAGATCTGGCCTGAAGCTGCTTTTTTAAAAAGCCCTGCATTGCTCTTCCATTTCTTCCATTTCCCCAAAGCATTTTATGTTATGTAAAATGTGTTCTCCATTCACAGAAAATGTATTTAATTCACTGATATTCGAGTGTGTGTGTGTCAGAAAAAAAGAGACTGAACAAGGGAGACAGAGACTCAAAAGATAACTCAGAACAAAGATTAAAATAAAATAAATGTCCTAAGTGGGCTCTGAACCCACAAAAGGGACATTTGCAGTAGCACAGAACAGATTAGAGGTGAACTTAAAAGGATTCAGCTCAACCCCTTCATTCTACACTTGAAGAAATCAAGGGCCCAGCGCACAGAAGGAATAAAGTGTAGAGCTGGGAAGAGAATAGAATGAAGGACAGCCAGGTCAGTATGCTTTCCATTGTAGTGTAGGCAAAAGCAAAAGTCAGACAAGCGAGGTGTGGAACACTCAGCGTTATCACTTACAAAAATGTTTGATTTTATTCCAAAAATATTAGATCAGAGAGTCAGGACTCTCTGAACCCTGAGCTGTTATTACTCATGCCTCTGTCCTAGGGAACTCTGGGGATTGGAAGACTATTCATCTGGGGAAGCAAATATTTATTTGCAAGTGAGCCAATATTACAGACTGTCACAATAGGGCTTTTTGGTGAAAGCTGAGTTGGAGTACGTGACTCAGACATGAGCCTAAGTAAGGCTCTTACATTCTTCTAAAAGTCAACCTTTTTAAGTATGCCAAGGCCCAGGCTAATATGGCATGAAGAGCCAGGAACCAAGGAACAGGAATCCTCTTGGATTCTGTATTCGGAAGAGAGAGAAAGGGAGAGAGCAGCCTGGATGGATCTCCCTTGAAGAGCAGAGGAAGAGAGGGTCACACGCAAGTACTAACCATGGAACCACAGTAACCCAACCACCCACCCCAGCCAATTACATAGGATCCAATCTGTGTTCCCAGCTCTGCCTGGTTTAATTGTTGATTAGCCCTCCCTTGGGAGAGACCGGTAAGGCGTGGGCAGGAGAGAGGCAGCAGAGCTGAGAGGATGAGAACGTTCTCTTCCCGAGAGCTGCTAGAGTAGCAGATCACATGTGGGATACAAGATTCAGAGGACAGGGCCAAGCATCATCTTAATTTAAAGAGGTAATCCTGAATACACTAGATTACCAGGAAGCGGTAACGCCATCAACACCTTCATTATTCACAAACATAAGAATATACTGTGATGAGAACCAAATTCTTAATTACATTGTCTGAGTTAATGATAAGGTTCTCCTTTAAATACTACTTTAAATTATTTTAAATTACATCAACCTGATGATTAATGAATCCAGCCAAGGCAGAAAATATAAAACCTAAATTAAAAAAAAAAAAATCACTGGAAAAAAAAATGTCCTCAACTCGCCCCAGAAATCTATCTCAAGGTTTCTATTCTAACAGTGAAAAAGACAGAGATAGAGCTGGTTGAAGGGCCATTAGAGTAGAAAGATGGTAATACCCCAAGTTCCAGGCCTCGAGCTCAGCATTTTTCCCTTGATACGTCAGGACCTCTGAATGCAGGAGTAAAAGCACAGGCATTTTTCATTGTTCAAATTATCGGTGTTAAGGTCTGCTGCAAATATGCAGGCTCTGGTCTGCCCAGAGGCAGAAAAACAAATTAATGATCAACTGGTCACAGATACGACCTTTAGTTTATGAGCTTGTCACTCATTTCAAAACAGCTCTCCTTCAACATGATCCTCAGAGCTTTCTTTGATACCATTTCAAAAGAAGGGTCCCTTAACCAAACAAATGTTAAATGAGCACATTCAGGAGCTATGAAATCCCACAGCTAATGGAAAGTCATTAAAAACGCTTTCCAAAAAGCTCTAAATTCCAGTACCCCTGTTAAGGAGACATCTGCCAGCCATCCTAATAGTGCATTCAGAAAAAGTCCTCCACCACCCTCCATTCAGTACAAGTTGAAATCAAAATCAAACCGTTTCTCCTTTTCCCTCTCAAACTGTAGAGGACAAACATAAAAGATGGACCCCCACCTGAATAAAGAGTGGTATTACAATTTGAGGTGAGCTGTCAAGACGTATAGATGTTTCAGTCTGTTCATCTAAGCAACAGCTGTTGCCACAGCCCTCAAGGGTTTGCTGAGCCATCGGCCTGGGCTGGAGATGACATGGTCCCCGGCTCAGTATTCGCCAAACCAACTTTTCTCACAGATAGCGAATACTCATTTTTTAGATCGAATTTTCTTAAATGTCAATTATTTGAAATGGGAAGTAGTTACTCCTCAGACACCAGTAGGAGAGACGGCAATCCTCAAACTGCAGTAGCAAACTCTCAACATTAGGAATTGGTCTGAAAAGTCAGATGTTTCCTTCCCTGATTGCTTATCAATCCATGAGCCTCCAGGAATAACCTAGAAGCTGGGACTCTCCTGTGGTTTAATCTGTTATTGTTGGCATTCCACCACCTTACGTTAATATGAATCATTGACGTTCACCAAGATTTTTGAGATCCATTGTCTGAGTTGGAATCTCACCACAAGGCTGCAGAGAAGGCAGAGACAATACATTTTTTTTTCTTTTATATATTAACATGTTCTGGCCTACAGAGGTCAAATGCCCCTAATCTTCCAGACACTAGTAGCAGAGTTAGAGCTCAAACTCAAGATGGTCCAAATCCAATTTAGTGCTTGTTTGAACCACCACATTGTGTCACCCCTCCTTTCTAAAGTACCTGCAGCCTGGTCATGGCCTCAAGAAGCCATGGGTAAAGTAACTGGCACCCTCTCCTTCTGCCCTCTGCCTTGGCTGGTGACAGCCAGGTGGCATCAACACACTAACCTGGGGACGGGGGGTGGTTATAAGGCTCTAGAGCCAAACTTTCAAGTCTGAATCCTGGCTTTTTCAAGTGTTGGTTATGCAATTTGAGACCTAATAATCACTCTACACTATGCCTCAGTTTCTTCTTTTGTAGTATGGAAATAAAAATCATATCAATCTCACCAGTCTTTGGAAAGAGTTAAACAAAGTAATCCCACAAAAAAGCATTTAGAATATTGACCCCTACAAAGTAAGTAATTAATACATGTTAGCTATCATTTTCCCTAATTCTTAAGTTGAGAGGCACATGGCACCAGGTTAGTCCAAGAGGAGTGGGCTCGGGTACCTCTGTCATCCCAGAATCCCTCTCCCTTACAGACTGTCTCTCCTAGGACACCCTTACGCACCTCACCATCATTAAGCTACTTATCTTAACCGTATTTTACTTTCTTGCCACTCAGATTCTCACAGTTGGATTTCAATGGCTCAGAGCCCACAGGACAGATGGTAACTTCATAATTTAACTCATATCTATGGAATAGCAGGTGTTCATTAACTTACCTCTCCCAGAGACCGTGTTTGCATTTTGACAGCAGTCCTCTGAAGGCACAATAGACAAGCTACTAGCTCACACACTTCCCACAGAGCATGATTCATCTGAGTCCACCACAAACCTGAATCAGAACTTCTAGAGGCGGATTCTGGTTTGGGTTTTTTGTTTTGTTTTGTTTTTAACAAGTGTGTTGAGATCTAATTCACTACTACTCTATTCACCGTTTCAAAGTATACAATTCAGTGGTGTTGATTCACAGAATTGTGCCATCATCACAGTAGTCTTTCATCACCCCCAGAAGAAATCCCTTATCCATTGGTAGTCCCTCCACATTTTCTCCTCCTTTCAGCCCAGCAACTGCTGATCTCCTTTTTGCCTCTATAGAGGTATCTAGTTCTCAACATTTCGAGAGGGTGTGTATAATACATGGCTCTTTGTAACTAGCCTCTTTCACTTAATACAAGGCTTTAAAGATTTAACCATCTTATCTCATGTATTAATACTTTATTCCTTTTTATTGCTAAATAATATTCCATTATATGACTCTATACTACCTTTCATTTATCCATTACTCAGTAGATGAACATTTGGGGTTAGCAGTCTATTCTTTTTCTAGATTCTTGAGGTGGAGAGTTAAGTTATTGACGAGAACTTTTTTCTTTTTTAATATAGAATCTGCAGCTACAGATGTGCTCTAAGTAATGTTTTAACTGCATCTAATAAATTTTGGTACATGTTTTCATTCATCACGAAGTAGTTTTTAATTGCCATTATGACTTCTTCTTTGACCCATTGATTATTTAGGAATGTGTTGTTCAAATTCCATACACTTGCATATTTTCCAAATTTCCTTCTGTTACTATTTCTAATTTCATTCCGTTGTGGTTGGAAAACATTTTTTGGATGATTTCGATGGCTTAAGGTCTGAAGGGAAATGAACATGGTTTTCCTGGCAATGTAACACCTACAAATAATAATTTTTAAATGAACAAAATGTATTGAAATGTTTGACAAAGGTAAATAAATATGATGGGCTTATTCATGAGGCAAAAGGATCTTTTACTGCATTTGTTACATAGATGAAATACAAAGAGACCCAAACCAGAATTTGTGCTTTCTTTCTGTCAAAACTGCAGGGTTTTGTGCCCAGATAGCAGCGGTTCTTTTATTACTAAAATATTCTGTTATCCTCTGTGTTTTCAACATATCCTTGCATCATTTTTATAAAATTTCCTACTAATCACTGTAATTTATTTTTTTAAATGTATTTCCTGTAGTTATTTCTTGCTTTCAAATCCTTGTTACTTATGGTCAAACCTTGACTCCTCTAAAAATCCTTATGGATTTTGCTACTATCTAATTCAAACCCCAAATTCAAATTAAAACAAAAAGCAAAGATTTTTTTTTTTTAGCACAAAATGTCTTTGATTTTCCTAAATGGTTATTAGTAGCACAAACCATTCATTATTTTCATTTTATAAAAACAATACAAAAGAATAATTAGGTTTGCTCCATCTCTCTAAAGTTTACTTATCTCAACACTATTGTTAGCCTTTTTTATTTATGAAATTTAGGATCAAAAATAATCTGAAAAATTAAGAATTCAGCCTTCCTAGTTTAACTCTAAGTAAACTATGGTAAACATGTTTCAATGATTGCGTACTATTCAGACATAAAAAACTCATACTCATATTCAGGACTGATGAAGTATTTGTCTATAAAAAGATTTGTTTTCCAGTGAATTACTCTTCTCAGTCAAAGCCAACCATAATCCTAATATAAAAAAAAAAACTAAAGGTCTAAAAGTTTTGTTAATGTTCTCAGTTTTTATAACATCCTCTTATTCTCCAAAAAGTCATTGAGAACTAACGAATTTCATGCTGTAACTCAGCAAAGAGTCTCACTCTCCTCTGTTCTCATAGCTATTTTTGTTATGATAAATTAGCCAGTGCTATTTGGTCCTATCATCCATACATACCAACTGCCCTCCCAAGAAACCATCTAATTATTTTCTACATGATTTTTGACCGAAAGATTGGGTATTTTGAAAATAGCATGGGAGAACACACTTGCTGGAGATGACGTAGCAAGGGATTGATCCTTGCATAAATTCCTCTGGGCAAAAACATGATCTTTTCTCTGACTCTAAAAATGATGAAGATGACACTATTCGAAGCCATAAGGTGAAATTCTCAGAGAATCTCCAGGAGTGAAGAGTTCACAGATTTTAAGACCTAGTAAACTGCTAGCTCTAAATTTTCAGAACAAAGGATTACTACCAGAGGGAAACTACTTCTGCCCAAGACCACTGAAATAAGATGCCCCCCTGCTGAATGGTGGAAGCCATTAACTACAATGCACTTCTTTGCATTTTTTTCTTTTTGTCTTCTTAACCATTTCTCTCCATTCTGCTGGCTTAAATTCTAAGCTCTTATTTAACAGCTCTGCTCTGTAATCACGTACTGCTAACACCATACATCTGATAATCACAAAATATAGGATTAAGGCATAAGCACCATAGCATCATGGTTGAATAGGGCAAGATTATATATGTTACCTAAAGCCTTCCTCTATCCTTCAGTGTAGGCTGATTATTTGAGTCTTCTATATCTGAGTTTCTTTCCGCTTGTTCTGTCAATTACTGATAGAAAAGTATTGACATTTCTAATCACAGTTGTTCATTTTTCTACTTCTCCCTTCAATTTTTTCCTCGTGTATATAGATGCTTTGTTTTAGGTACAAGTGAACTTAAGATTATTATGTCTTCTTGGTAAAGTGTCATTATAAAATGTCTTTTATCCCTGGTAATATTTATATTTACTGTTCTAAAGTTGACTATATCTGATATTAATATTGTCACTTCCACTTTCTTGTAAATAGTATTCGTAGGGCATACCTTTTCTCACCTTTTTATTTTTAGTCAATGTCTTTATATTTAAAGTATGTCTTATAGATACCATTTAGCTGGGTTGTGTTTTCTTTCCAATCTGACAGTCTTCCTTTTACTTGAGGTATTTAGCCAATTTACATTTTAATGTGATTATCATTTTTTTGAGTATAAATCTATCTGGGATAACTAATTTGATATGTCAACCTGGTTAGGACATGATGGCCAGATATCTGGTCTAGACATCAGTCTAGCATATGCACTGTACATGAATCTAGATGTCTCTGTGAAGGTATTTTTTAAATGATATTAGCATTTAAATCAGTACATTTTGAGTAAAGCAGAAATCTCTCTATAATGTGAATAGGCCTCACCCAATCAATTGAAGGGGTAGGAGAAAAAACCTGAAGTCTCCTGAAGAAGAGGGAATTCTGCCCCCAAACTGCCTTTGGACTCAAGCTACATTAGCAACTCTGAGTCTTTAGACTGCTAGCCTGCTCTGCACCCTTTGGACTTATCAGCCCCCATAATCAAGTGAGTCAGTTCCTTAAAATGAAGCATCTTTCTCCTCTATTTGTTTCATGTCTTCTTTGTGTCTTCTTTACTCTTTTTTTTTTAATTTTTAAAATTAGTTGCATATTTTTTATTATACTGTTGGGTCCATGGTCAAAGGAAGGAGACTGATACAAAGCGAAGGTCAAGCAAAGATTTATTTCACGCCTAGCATTGAGAATCAAACTGACCAGCCAGGGCCGTCTTTTGCAAAGAGGCGACCCCTCCCTGCTTTACAGACTTAACTTTTATAGAGCAAAGGCCATGTGGTTGGACCTGGCCACACACAGGTGGCCAATGAGATTGTAACACACAGAGAAAGCTGCACAGTCATGCTAGTTCCCACACGGGTGGCCAATTGAATTACAATTCACCCCATAGTAGCTATTTGAACTAGCCTATCACCTTGGTGAGAATTGGCACCCAAAAGGTGGGGCCCACACTCCTTGGTAGCTAGGGAGACAGTATGCAAGCTTTACTGATTGGACGTCTCCACCTGACCCGACTCATCCCTGAATTTGGGCTGTTATCTCCACCTGACCTGACCCACCCTTGTATTTGGGCTTTGTTACCTGGGACTGGTTTCCCAGACTTGCTTTTAAGTAAGTTCCCCTGTGGGTGGGGCAGAGTCAATTTAAGTTTTACTGCATAAACAACAAAATGGCTGTTCAACTGAGGTGGGGCCACTCTGGCTAAATAGGCCCTTACAATACCACTTTATTACAGTTACTACTTATTCATTCTACCTCTTTATTTTTTTCTCTTTTAATGATTGATCTGTGTTACAGTATAAAGACTTAACTTATCCTAGTCTTTTCTATTAGTTTTAAACTGATAATGTACAATGCCTTTACAGTGTTATGCTTTCATTCCCTCATTCTACTATTATAGCCATACATTTTATTTGTATATATGTATGTATATTATGAACTGTTATTATTATTTTTGCACTGAGTAGTTATTTCTTTTAAAATATTTTAAACTTCTCATTTTTAAAAATTAATTATTTATTATTTAAAAATGTATTATTATATTTCCCCATGATTACTATTTCCATTGAAATACATTTCTTTGGTAGAGGTGCCTCGTTAATACAGTAGGTAGCACATCAGTCTCATTTCTTTGGTAGAAGCAAGGTTTTAACTCATCCTAAAGAATATTCTTTAACATAGTGCAAATCGGCTGAGAACAAATCCATTTAATATGTGCTAGTCTGAAAATGTCTTTAATTCATTTTGAATTTTGCTCCAAATAGAAGACAAATGGCATATGGTTATAAGTATGTTATATATCTACTAATTTACTAGACATAGCTCACAGCCTCTTCCCCCTTCACGATTGATATCTAAGGAATCTGCCTTAAATATCAAAATACTCCAAACACTTCTTCTACCCTACAAATTCTCTCCCTCCAGCTACCCACTTGTTATGGACTGAATTGTATCTCCCTCAAATTCATATGTTGAAGCTCTAACCTCCAACATGACTGTACTTGGAGATAGGACATTTAAGGATTAAGATTAAATGAGATCATAAGGGTGGGGCCCTAATCCTTACAAGACCATGAAGAGACATTATCAATCTCTTTCCCCTCTCTCCAAGTGTGAGGAGAAAAGGCCATGTGAAGACACAAGTGGGAAGACCACCCACAAACCAGGAAGAGGGGTCTTCAACAGTACTGGTACCTTGATCTTGGACTTCCAGCTTTCAGAACTGTAAGAAAATTAATTTCTGTTGTTTAAGTCACCCAGTGAGTGATTATTTTCTTAGGGCAGACTGAGAAGACAAATATACCACTCCACTCCCAAAAAATAATAATAATAACAACACCCTTCCTTTTGGTTAAATATCAAACTTTGCATTTTTTTATTTAGTCCTCACCAAACATCTAAAAGTTGGTATTATTTTATGATGAGCAAACTGAAGTTCAGACTGCTTAAGGGATCTGACCACAGTAACACAACCCATGAAGCCAGGATTCAAATATTGAGCTTCTCATTTAGTTAAAAGTCTGTGCTTTTCTCTCTCTCTCTCTCTCTCTCTCTTTTTAATTCTAGTGATTAAAAGCATGAAATTCTGGAGTCAGACTTGGTGGTTTCAAATTCTAGCACCAATTCTTACTCATTAGCCTTGAATAAGTTACTTTGACTTTCTTTTTTTTTTTTTTTATATTTTATTTAGAGTACTTTGACTTTCTGTAGCTCTGTTTTCCCATCTATAAAATGAGAAAATAGATTCTACCTATAAGATTACCATAAGAACTAAGTGAAAGAATAAGAACAGTGCCTGGCAAATAATAAGTGTTATATGTTTGCTATATTTTTTTAATATTATTACTATTATTATGTCATACTATCATTCTGAGGTGCTTTACCATACATAATCTAATTTTCTCAATAGCCCACTAAAATAGGGAAGACAGATATTTTTACTGTCATTATCGTATAAATTCAGCCCAAAGAAGATACATTTTGCTGAAGGGCTCAGAAATCAAACATAAGTCACCGTTGCCCATTTCTGTTGCTCTACATTGCATTTTAAGAGTAATAAAATTGAAAAGCATAGCAGCAAATGCTCTTAATTAATCCTGTTGTTCTGGTGCCTGGGTGGCTCAGTCACCTTTGGCACAGATCATGATCCTGGGGTCCTGGGATTCAGCCCCAAGTCAGGCTCCTTGTTCAGTGGGGAATCTGCTTATCCATCTCCCTTTGCCGTTCCCCCTAGTTATGCTTTCTGTCAAATAAGTAAATAAAATCTTTAAAAAAAAATTAATTCTGTGGTTCTGTCATCTTGATTTTTTGAATATGCTTTTGTTTAATAAAATGTCTAGATAGGTCTTTTTATTTCTTTTACTATCTTAAAGGGTTAATTTCATTGTCTTCTGACATAAAATTTCTTGTGAGAAGTCTGCAGTTATTTGTATTCTGTAGCTTTTAAACTTTTCTCTTTTTTTCTCTGGCTGGTTTTAAGATGTTCTCTTTATTATTCATTTTCAACAATGTGATTGCAGTGCACATTTTTGTGATTATTCTTTGCTTATCCTATTTGAGGCTCATTGAGATTCTTTGAATTGTGTTATAGCTTCCATCAAATTTGGAAAGGTTTGAACGATTATGTTTTCAAATATGTTTTTCCAGCCCTTTAGACTTCTTGACTATGGCTCATTGAAGCTGTATTTTTAAATTTTTACATCTTTATTGTCTGCATTCATTTTTGATACATTATATTGTTATATCTTCAAGTATGTTGTCTTTGCTGCTATAGCCTCTAAATGTGTGGTTAAGCCATCTAAATATTTTCATTTTAGATAGAGCATATTTTATCACGAGTTATAGTTGAATGTTCTATATATCTTTCATATCTCCTCTCATCATGTTGTTTTTCCTTTAAATTCTCAAGTGCATAGAGTGTATTTATAATGGCTGCTTGGAAATCTTTGCTAATTTCATCATCTGTCACTTAAATACCATTTCTATTGAAAAAAAATTTTTTTTAATTTATTTTTTATAAACATATAATATATTTTTTCCCCAGGGGTACAGGTCTGTGAATCGCCAGGTTTACACACTTCACAGCACTCACCATAGCACATACCCTCCCCAATGTCCATAATAACCCCACCCCCCCTCTCCCAACCCCCTCCCCCCAGCAACCCTCAGTTTGTTTTGTGAGATTAAGAGTCACTTATGGTTTATCTCCCTCCAATCCCATCTTGTTTCATTTACTCTTCTACCCCCTTAACCCCCATGTTGCATCTCCTCTCCCTCATATCAGGGAGATCATATGATAGTTGTCTTTCTCTGATTGACTTATTTCGCTAAGCATGATACCCTCTAGTTCCATCCACGTCGTCGCAAATGGCAAGATTTCATTTTTTGATGGCTACATAGTATTCCATTGTGTATATATACCACTTCTTCTTTATCCATTCCTCTGTTGATGGACATCTAGGTTCTTTCCATAGTTTGGCTATTGTAGACATTGCTGCTATAAACATTCGGGTGCACGTGCCCCTTCGGATCACTACGTTTGTATCTTTAGGGTAAATACCCAGCAGTGCAATTGCTGGGTCATAGGGTAGTTCTATTTTCAACATTTTGAGGAACCTCCATGCTGTTTTCCAGAGTGGTTGCACCAGCTTGCATTCCCACCAACAGTGTAGGAGGGTTCCCCTTTCTCCGCATCCTCGCCAGCATCTGTCATTTCCGGACTTGTTGATTTTAGCTATTCTGACTGGTGTGAGGTGATATTTCATTGTGGTTTTGATTTGTATTTCCCTGATGCCGAGTGATATGGAGCACATTTTCATGTGTCTGTTGGCCGTCTGGATGTCTTCTTTGCAGAAATGTCTGTTCATGTCTTCTGCCCATTTCTTGATTGGATTATTTGTTCTTTGGGTGTTGAGTTTGCTAAGTTCTTTATAGATTCTGGACACTAGCCCTTTATCTGATATGTCGTTTGCAAATATCTTCTCCCATTCTGTCAGTTGTCTTTTGGTTTTGTGAACTGTTTCCTTTGCTGTGCAAAAGCTTTTGATCTTGATAAAATCCCAATAGTTCATTTTTGCCCTTGCTTCCCTTGCCTTTGGCGATGTTCCTAGGAAGATGTTGCTGCAGCTGAGGTCGAAGAGGTTGCTGCCTGTGTTCTCCTCAAGGATTTTGATGGATTCCTTTCTCACATTGAGGTCCTTCATCCATTTTGAGTCTATTTTCGTGTGTGGTGTAAGGAAATGATCCAATTTCATTTTTCTGCATGTGGCTGTCCAATTTTCCCAACACCATTTATTGAAGAGGCTGTCTTTTTTCCATTGGACATTCTTTCCTGCTTTGTCGAAGATTAGTTGACCATAGAGTTGAGGGTCTATTTCTGGGCTCTCTATTCTGTTCCATTGATCTATGTGTCTGTTCTTGTGCCAGTACCATGCTGTCTTGATGATGACAGCTTTGTAGTAGAGCTTGAAGTCTGGAATTGTGATCCCACCAACTTTGGCTTTCTTTTTCAATATTCCTTTGGCTATTCGCGGTCTTTTCTGGTTCCATATAAATTTTAGGATTATTTGTTCCATTTCTTTGAAAAAAAATGGATGGTACTTTGATAGGAATTGCATTAAATGTGTAGATTGCTTTAGGTAGCATAGACATTTTCACAATATTTATTCTTCCAATCCAGGAGCATGGAAGATATTTCCATTTCTTTGTGTCTTCCTCAATTTCTTTCATGAGTACTTTATAGTTTTCTGTGTATAGATTCTTAGCCTATTTGGTTAGGTTTATTCCTAGGTATCTTATAGTTTTGGGTGCAATTGTAAATGGGATGGACTCCTTAATTTCTCTTTCTTCTGTCTTGTTGTTGGTGTAGAGAAATGCAACTGATTTCTGTGCATTGATTTTATATCCTGACACTTTACTGAATTCCTGTACCAGTTCTAGCAGTTTTGGAGTGGAGTCTTTTGGGTTTTCCACATATAGTATCATATCATCTGCGAAGAGTGATAGTTTGACTTCTTCTTTGCCGATTTGGATGCCTTTAATTTCTTTTTGTTGTCTGATTGCTGAGGCTAGGACATCTAGTACTATGTTGAATACCAGTGGTGATAATGGACATCCCTGCCGTGTTCCTGACCTTAGCGGAAAAGCTTTCAGTTTTTCTCCATTGAGAATGATATTTGTGATGGGTTTTTCATAGATGGCTTTGATAATATTGAGGTATGTGCCCTCTATCCCTACACTTTGAAGAGTTTTGATCAGGAAGGGATGCTGTACTTTGTCAAATGTTTTTTCAGCATCTATGGAGAGTATCATATGGTTCTTGTTCTTTCTTTTATTAATGTGTTGTATCACATTGATTGATTTGCGGATGTTGAACCAACCTTGCAGCCCTGGAATAAATCTCACTTGGTCGTGGTGAATAATCCTTTTGATGTACCGTTGAAACCTATTGGCTAGTATTTTGGTGAGAATTTTTGCATCTGTGTTCATCAAGGATATTGGTCTGTAGTTCTCTTTTTTGATGGGATCCTTGTCTGGTTTTGGGATCAAGGTGATTCTGGACTCATAAAATGAGTTTGGAAGTTTTCCTTCCATTTCTATTTTTTGGAACAGTTTCAGGAGAATAGGAATTAGTTCTTCCTTAAATGTTTGGTATAATTCCCCCGGGAAGCCATCTGGCCCTGGGCTTTTGTTTGTTTAGACATTTTTGATGACTGTTTCAATCTCCTTACTGGTTATGGGTCTGTTCAGGCTTTCTATTACTTCCTGGTTCAGTTGTGGTAGTTTATATGTCTCTGGGAATGCATCCATTTCTTCCAGATTGTCAAATTTGTTGGCATAGAGTTGCTCATAATATGTTCTTATGATTGTCTGTATTTCTTTGGTGTTAGTTGTGATCTCTCCTCTTTCATCCATGATTTTATTTATTTGGGTCCTTTCTCTTTTCTTTTTAAGTCTGGCTAGGGGGTTATCAATCTTATTAATTCTTACAAAGAACCAGCTCCTAGTTTCGTTGATTTGTTCTATTGTTTTTTTGGTTACTATTTCATTGATTTCTCCTCTGATCTTTATGATTTCTCTTCTCCTGCTGGGTTTAGGGTTTCTTTCTTGTTCTTTCTCCAGCTCCTTTAGGTGTAGGGTTAGGTTGTGTACCTGAGACCTTTCTTGTTTCTTGAGAAAGACTTGTACCGCTATATATTTTCCTCTCAGGACTGTCTTTGTTGTGTCCCACAGATTTTGAACCGTTGTATTTTCATTATCATTTGTTTCCATGAATTTTTTCAATTCTTCTTTAATTTCCTGGTTGACCCATTCATTCTTTAGAAGGATGCTGTTTAGTCTCCATGTATTTGGGTTCTTTCCATATTTCCTCTTGTGATTGAGTTCTAGCTTCAGAGCATTGTGGTTTGAAAATATGCAGGGAATGATCCCAATCTTTTGATACCGGTTGAGACCTGATTTAGGACCAAGGATGTGATCTATTCTGGAGAATGTTCCATGGGCACTAGAGAAGAATGTGTATTCTGTTGCTTTGGGATGAAATGTTCTGAATATATCTGTGATATCCATCTGGTCCAGTGTGTCATTTAAGGCCTTTATTTCCTTGTTGATCTTTTGCTTGGATGATCTTCCATTTCAGTGAGGGGAGTGTTAAAGTCCCCTACTATTATTGTATTCTTGTTGATGTGTTTCTTTGATTTTGTTATTAATTGGTTTATATAGTTGGCTGCTCCCACGTTAGGGGCATAGATATTTAAAATTGTTAGATCTTCTTGTTGGACAGATCCTTTGAGTATGATGTAGTGTCCTTCCTCATCTCTTATTATAGTCTTTGGCTTAAAATCTAATTGATCTGATCTAAGGATTGCCACTCCTGCTTTCTTCTGATGTCCATTAGCATGGTAAATTCTTTTCCACCCCCTCACTTTAAATCTGAAGGTGTCTTCGGGTTTAAAATGAGTTTCTTGTAGGCAACATATAGATGGGTTTTGTTTTTTTAATCCATTCTGATACCCTGTGTCTTTTGATTGGGGCATTTAGCCCATTAACATTCAGGGTAACTATTGAGAGATATGAATTTAGTGCCATTGTATTGCCTGTAAGATGACTGTTATTGTACATTGTTTCTGTTCCTTTCTTATCTACTACTTTTAGGCTCTCTCTTTGCTTAGAGGACCCCTTTCAATATTTCCTGTAGAGCTGGTTTGGTGTTTGCAAATTC
This sequence comes from Lontra canadensis, assembly GCF_010015895.1. Lineage (NCBI taxonomy): Eukaryota > Metazoa > Chordata > Mammalia > Carnivora > Mustelidae > Lontra > Lontra canadensis. The sequence continues at coordinate 122,470,298 of NW_022630995.1, read as the reverse complement.
TTTCAGTTTTTGTTTGTCCTGGAAGCTTTTAATCTCTCCTTTTATTTTAAATGTAGCCTAGCTGGATACAGTATTCTTGGCTGCATGTTTTTCTCATTTAGTACTCTGAATATATCATGCCAGCTCTTTCTGGCCTGTCTCTGTGGATAAGTCTGCTGCCAATCTAATATTTTTACCATTGTATGTTACAGACTTCTTTTCCCGGGCTGCTTTCAGGATTTTCTCTTTGTCACTAAGACTTGTAAATTTTACTATTAGGTGATGGGGTGTGGACCTATTCTTATTGGTTTTGAGGGGGGTTCTCTGAACCTCCTGGATTTTGATACTTGTTTCCTTTGCCATATTGGGGAAATTCTCTCCAACAATTCTCTCCAATATACCTTCTGCTCCCCTCTCTCTTTCTTCTTCTTCTGGAATCCCAATTATTCTAATGTTGTTTCGTCTTATGGTGTCACTTATCTCTCGAATTCTGCCCTCGTGGTCCAGTAGCTGTTTGTCCCTCTTTTGCTCAGCTTCTTTATTCTCTGTGATTTGGTCTTCTATATCGCTAATTCTTTCTTCTGCCTCATTTATCCTAGCAGTGAGAGCCTCCATTTTTTATTGCACCTCATTAATAGCTTTTTTGATTTCAACTTGATTAGATTTTAGTTCTTTTATTTCTCCAGAAAGGGCTTTTATATCTCCCGAGAGGGTTTCTCTAATATCTTCCATGCCTTTTTCAAGCCCGGCTAGAACCTTGAGAATCGTCATTCTGAACTCTAAATCTGACATATTACCAATGTCTGTATGGATTAGGTCCCTAGCCTTTGGTACTGCCTCTTGTTCTTTTTTTTGTGGTGAATTTTTCCGCCTTGTCATTTTGTCCAGATAAGAGTATATGAAGGAACAAGTAAAATACTAAAAGGGTGGCAACAATCCCAGGAAAATATGCTTTAGCCAAATCAGAAGAGATCCCAAATCATGTGGGGGGGGGGAGGGGATATAAAGAGGTTCAGAAAGAAAAAAAAAAGAAAGAAAAAAGAAACAAATAAAAAAAGAAAACCATTAATGAAAAAATATAAAAAGGAAAATATATGTATATATATATATATATATATATATATATATATATAT